>NW_016205610.1:0-2172 GCF_001687245.7 Rhagoletis zephyria
ATAAAAGCGTTGTATATTAAAAAGTTTTTTTATATTATTTATTTTTTCTATCAAAAATCATAACTCAGGAAAAAAAAATCTTCGCTATTAGAAATTTGGGTTGATTGTAGTTCAAAGTATCCCTTTCCCGGTAAAAAAGTTTGAGAGAAAAAAAAATACACTTTTTGAGAAATAAAATTTAAAAAAAATTTGCACTTTTTGTTTATTGTTAAATAAAAAATTTTGAATAATGAAAATCAATAATTATATCATTCTATCTTGAAGTGACAAGAATTACTGACATTTGAGTAAAAACATTGTTGGAATCTATTAAATTTTGACAAAGTTATGGGCCTTTAAAAAAAAATTCCCACTGTCAATTCGAATAATCCATTTTGGCCTGAAAAACAAAATCGCGTTTAATTCGGCCGAAAAATTTTTCCGAGCCAAAAGNAGTTATTAGAATTTAGTAGCCCCAAATGGTACTTTAGATGGACAAGACCTTGGAAGTATTTTCAGTACTAAAAAAATACCTTTTCAGCTATACGTAGATATATTGGATTTTGAAATCCAGTTATAAATAAATAATTTTTTCACAGCCCCAAAATCCTCTCAAATTAAGTTTTTAAACTAGAGGACAATTGCAAAAATTTTTTCGCGATCCAGGCGGTCGATTGCAAACTTATTAAATCCATTAATGAATTCCTTATACCTTGAAATTACCTGGCATATAAAAAACCAACTTAGGTATATAATAAATGGGAAACTCTTGCAATCTCCAGAATCTGTTTCCACGCAGAGTTTAGGAACCCGCAACTAAAAATCACTTGTAGTGACCTCAGATGAGAGCGCCAATGTTTGATGAAGACGTCTTAAAGACCGTAATTTAAGAGCATGCACCTGGAATATTGGGACTCTTAAATAGGAAAGTTCCTCTATCCGCCCCAGCGCATAGTTATCTTCATGAGAAATGCGTTGGTCGGTGTAAAATGTGCAAGTAAATTGGACCCCGCGACATCCATTACAGCTATAGAGGAGCACAAGTTCCGTGTTGCAATTTTGTTAGAAGTAAAGCTTTGTCGCCAAGAACTGTGATTAAATTCAGTATACGAACATCTCTTCACAATCCATCTCCGCGACGATCTTTTATATGAGCACCCCACCTACTAGCTAAGATATAGAAGCGTGCCCATCTACACTGCCAACATTACATAGCAAGAGCTTTGAAAACGGAGCGTCCAGCCTCTTTTTCATAGGGACACTTCCTCAAAGGCGCACTGCTTAATGAATTCAACAGCCATACAATTTCTTGCCGCTGTAATCTGCTACTCAACTAGTCAATTTCGATTGTATCATCAGCAAAGTTTATCGTGTGGTCGTACCTTAGGTATCAGAGCATACATATTTATGTGAACCTCCTTGAAGAGTATAACATCTCGACTGAGATCACACCATAGACGGCAGTGAACTTTTAGTTTTAGACCGAAAGTGCGTTTTTTGCAGAAAAAAAACTCCGCCAAACTTGGCATCCATCTTTGCGGTCCACGTGAAAAATTTCTCAGTAATTTGGTTGATTACAAAGTCCGCCTTATAGGTAAGTTAAAAATCAACTTAAAAAGTATAATAACAGATTGGCGATTACACAATCGGCCCTATTATGGTCGACGTCGATGTCATTTTTTCTTCAAAAAATAGCCCTCGTAAGTCCAGTGTGTTTGCGGAAAGGTGTTCCTCGCATAAGCATTGTGGTCAGCATAGCTGGACTTGGACTTACGAGGGCTATTTTTGATTATCATCGACATCGACAACCATAATAGGGCCGAATGTTTCAGTGTTTGGCCGAGCTACTCCTCCTATTTGTGTCGTGCGCCTTGATGTTCTCACACAAAGTTAGGGACCTTCAGTTTTACCCCGACTTCGTGTGGCGATTGTATTTTTATGAGAAGCCAAACAACTCGAATGTCTTCAGTCCAATGCTCGAGACACTAAAAGGCTCCATAAACGCATAAAGTTTGTGTTTTTCTTTGATGAAATCAAATGAAATAAACTAAATTTGTAGCCAGTGCTAAAAGTTGTTTCTTAATTTTTGTATAGAAAATTTTATTTCGAACTGATTTTATGGCACTTCTAAGTACAGTGGTAGAGGATGACTTCCGAGTTACTAAAATGTCTGCGAATTTGCGCACTGGCATA
>NW_016205611.1:0-2172 GCF_001687245.7 Rhagoletis zephyria
GCATAGCAAAAGCCCCTCAGCATTAAAAGGGATAACTCGGGGATCTTTTCAATACCGCTATTCAGGGCATGCTTACCAAGTTCGGAGGGAATTCTTTATACCAATCGCAGTTACACCGAACCATTAAACGCTCTTCTACTGAAAGCTTTAGATCGTTGACAGGCATATATGCATGAGCAAATTTTCTTAGAAGTGAATTCAAGTGAAGCGGGGTGTACTAAATTAAATCATATCCTTTGTAGTGCCCTCTCAACTAGACCGATTAGTTTTCACTCCCTTTCAAACAAACATAAAACTCCAAAAAATTTTTCTTTTATACAAATTAATATTTTGGAAATAAATTTTTTAGATAAATTTCAATTTCAATTAATAACTTTAGTTTAGAAATTTTACTTGTATTCCAATTACCAATTTAACATTTCATTCGCCATCGAAATGTTTGTTGCATCAAAATTTATTGCATTTGTGCCTTTTCTCAGTTCCCTACAGCGCTTTTCAAACTACGCGCCACTAAAACTGTCGATTGCCAATTGGTTTGGAACCTAAATGCACTACCGGAATAGGTACACAGTTTGCAAGCCATCATAGTGGCACTTGAAAGTCACTGTGGTGTCGTCTATTGTGAATTACTAGATGGTTGTTGTCTGTGCTGAGTCTGACAACGGCAGAGCAGAGAACGTATATGCAGAGAACGTATATATGAATGTACGTTCTCTGATGAAAGTGTTGCTTAAAAATGTTCATTCTAAGTTAGTTTTTAAATATATATTTTATAATTAAAAATTTTATTATTTTAATTATTTAAAATTTGCGTTGACATCTTTAACATTTTAGTTATTTAATCCACACTTACATACATACATAATTTGTTTGTATTTACACTGTTTCATTGTTTAGTCAACTTTACAGATCCTCAAGTTTCAATTCCTCTGGACGCAGTTCCAATTGTGATACCACAGAAGACATGTATAGCGACATAAGTTTGGATAATGTGCAGGATTTGAATTATAAGGTAAGTTAAAAATAATTTATAAAAGTTTTGGATGTACATACATATGTATATACATACATACATACTTATGTACATATAGTGACCAAAACCTTCACATATTTGGCAGTAAGCAATTGCTTTTTCTTAAAATTTCATATCTTTCACTTAAATGTATTTGAAGAAATTAACTAAAATTTTCTGAAAATTCGTGGTGAAAAGCTATTTTGAGAGAAAGGACTTGTATATCATTTAGCTAGAGTCGCTCCAATAGTAGCAACAGGCCTGGTGGACATTTTAAGAGATCTGGGTTCGAAATCTCAAATTTGCTATAATTTTTCTTTTTTTTATTTAATTTTCTTTTAGAAACGTATTTTATTCTTTATTTTACAATTTAATTTTCTTTTTGTTTTGAGATTTTATTGTTTTAAAAAGACAAATATTTTTTTTTATTTTATTTAATTTTCAGAATCTTGTTATATTTTTTTTTTAAACTAAATTTATTTGCCTTTTTTAACTAAATTTTCTCTTAAGTTTTAGATTTTGATTTAAAAATAAAAATATTTTTCTCTTTTTTTGGTTTAATTTTCTTCCTTTTCTAATTTATTTTCTTTTTATTTTTAGATTATATTGTTGTAAAAGAAAAGTATATTTTATTTTAATTTAATTTCATTTTTAAAAATTATTTTTTGTTTATTTGAATTTGTTTTCGGTTTCTAATTTAATTTTCATTCATTTATTAATTTTTATTATTTAAAAAAATATAGGTACATACGTTTTTTAAATTTAATTAAATTTTTTAAAAAACTTGTTGCTAAAGGCCAACATCCTAACGTTAAGACATCCTCGCCAGGAGATCCTTCAATTATGGCGTTTTCATTTCCACAAAAAAATTTTGCCTTCCCATAACCCTCTTCTTAGTATGTACGTATGTATTTGTGCGTAGAGGGTAAAGAGATGGTAATCTTTTTCGGTAGAAACGAAAACGCCATTAGTATTTCGAAAAACAGTAAAGAGCTTTCAATATAGTTGCCAGAATTGGCAATTTGGCAACTTGCCAGCAGCGCCGCCTGCGTGTTAGTCCTTTATTAACCGCAAGCCCTGTTCCGTGACCTAGCCTTCAATGCCTTATTTTCTTTGGACCCTATTATAAACAAAATTTCAGTCTTAATTAAAAAAAAAAA
>NW_016205612.1:0-606 GCF_001687245.7 Rhagoletis zephyria
AAAAAAAAATATTTTTGTAATTTGCGTACGAATTCATGTACACAAAATTATAAATATATTTCACATTTTATCGTTCTGCATACCAAAAATAGACAGGTTCATTTAACAGTTTGACAAAATTAAAAATCAAAGCATTAAAAAAATATTAATATTTGGAATCTGCAACGCTTTGTTCCACACAACTATTTATTCACAAGCATTTCTTTACTTTTAAAAAGTTCTTTTCAAAAATTTAATTCCATTGCATACTCGTCTAACCACCTGTGGTTCTCACAGAACCTGCAAATAATGCTTCCAACTATGTACATATATTTCANTTCACAAGCATTTCTTTACTTTTAAAAAGTTCTTTTCAAAAATTTAATTCCATTGCATACTCGTCTAACCACCTGTGGTTCTCACAGAACCTGCAAATAATGCTTCCAACTATGTACATATATTTCAACTTCTTTCAACTTCAAAGCCCAAACAACTATCTAAGATCCCTTTCCAAATTTGGATTAATAAAAAATTTGGATTTGAAGGAGAATATACGGGTATATGTATATATCGAGCTCTAACCATCAAAAAGGGTAAGCGAAATTTTTATTTTATTTATTTTTTTTT
>NW_016205612.1:617-2172 GCF_001687245.7 Rhagoletis zephyria
AATTTTGGATTAATAAAAAATTTGGATTTGAAGGAGAATATACGGGTATATGTATATATCGAGCTCTAACCATCAAAAAGGGTAAGCGAAATTTTTATTTTATTTATTTTTTTTTGATGCAGAATGCGTGTGTTGCATTTCCGCATTGAAAAGAAAATTTTGAAAAAAATTTCGCTTACATCTGTTTGGCGGTTAGGGCTCGATATACTGGCGAAATCTCTCAATCGTGTCACATTGACACTCTATAGCGTTTATGTGGAATTTTCCAGATCGTTCGCTTCAACTAACCTCACTTTTTCTCAGGCCAACAGAAAATTGTCGAACATGGCGCGGAAATGAAAGAAAATGATCGATTAAGGTAAATAAATCGACAGTGATAACTTGATAGCTCACGAATATATCAAAATCAATGAAAATTTAAACATGTAATTGGGTTATAAGGTAATTTTTTTTTAATTTGTTCGTGCACTACAGATCACAATTTATAAAAGTCAGTTACCATTAAGAAATGATTTTTTGAGCTTATGGTTACCACAAATTTTTAACATACTGTAATGTCTTCTAAAATAAAAAATATGATTTTTTTTTACGTTTTCTTGCAAATAAAATTGCGTTCGTTTTTTAATTTATTCGCCAAAGATATATGTATGTATATATACATACATAATAAATAAACAAAACGTTGCTGTTGTATTTTGAAATGTCTTAAAATATGTTTAAAATATGCCACAAACGCCATTCACGCAAATGAAGTCCACTTCGTTGGCAAGAAATAAAAAGCATTGACGTTGAAATTTTTTATAACCACAAAATATTTTAGATCCTATAAAGAAAATTGTCTGCATTTTTTTTTAGCAGCAAGAAAATTTGCAAAAACACAATCAAATTGACTTGGCTATTAACCCCATTAAAAAATAATTTATGCGTATTTGTACGTATGTACAAATGTACATATGTATGTATGTATGTATGTTGGAATTAAATCACTAAATAAATACAAATATTTAAAATTTTTTACAAATTGAAAAACATAAAAATATTCCAACCACATGGATTTTAATTAATTTTTCGTACATTACATTTTGTCAATATCTTATAACTTTTGCTTGCCATTGCGCAATACTTCATTTATGCACTATAAGGCGATTATGATTATGTAGTAATTTGTATCAATCGCTTTTTATCTGTTTAGTCACACCTTGTGTTTTTGTTGTTGCTCTATTGCGTTTTGTTTAGCAGGCGTTCATTTGAGGCGGACAAATACATTACGCATACGCCCTGTTGCACCTCAGTTGCCGAATACGTCACCCAGCATTATCTTTGCCCCATTTCTTTTTTTGTTTTTTTATTAATTCACTTTCGATTACTTGCTCATTGCATAAGTGATTTTTTATGCTTTTTATATTATTTCCATCTTTTGTCACACATACATATGAACAAACATACATCAAGTCTTACTGCGGGCGCTGCATGGCTTGTGTGTTTGCTTTGATTGAGCAGCAGTGAGGGCAAAGTGCATATTTTCTTGGCATTCGTTTTGTTCGAAATTTTTTCT
>NW_016205613.1:0-2171 GCF_001687245.7 Rhagoletis zephyria
TGTAAGTCACTTTTCTGTTAACCCATCTAGTGGTTTTTTCCCTGGCATAGAGCTACTCTGCTAAATAAGACAAGCGGGCATCTCTGTAACAAAAATTTCCGGTTGAAAGCCACTGCAATTCTTAGGCAGACAATCTATGGATTTCCTGATCTGCATATGGCTGAAAATCGTATAAGAATACTGAAGTCGAGGTATCAGAAGAACGTAATGCGCTCGGACGCGGCATCTGAATCAGCCTTGATCTCTTTATGCCGACTTCTTTTAAGTTCAATCATGATATCTTAATGCTCATATTCGGCCTGCTTCCCCTCTTTTAGCTCACTTTATCTAGGTTAGTTTAGGTTGGTGTGTCAGTCGGTGAAAATAAATAACGCGCTTAGGCCTTGCAGATCCATTATGATAACACTGCGAAACACGATAACCTCTGTGACTATTCTTCATAGAACCACCGTGGCTATTCTACCAAAGCTGGCTAGCTGCAGAAGAAATGCCTACAGTTTTGTCCATATTAGAGCGTAGAATATCCATTCGCGTATTGGGATACTGGCGTTCAATCGCACTCTTCCAGGTCGTCAGCGTAAGCAGTGAAATGGTAGCACCCTCTCTTCAGGGCCAGCAACACGGAGTTTACTGCCAATATCCAGAGAAAAGAAGAGTGAACCCATCCCTGATTGATGCCTTTACAGGCCTGCCTGCTTATTGTGGTGTTGCCGAGCCTGCTGGTTATCTTTCTGCTAAAGAGTATATTCGCAATCAGTGCCCCAACGTTATGGCCAACTCCAAGCTCTTCTAAAACACCCGTTATGGCACTTGCATTATCATTTTATCCAAAGCCAACTTTTTTGGTGGGACCATTTATGAATACTTGTGTCAACCCTTCTTGAGGTGCACTGCTCTCTCAGCTACCAAAATATGCAAATCTTTGCAGCTTTCCGATTATTCTCAGATTGCTGCTTTTATCAAGTGCTTTTTACCTAACTCTAGCTCCATAAGTTATGATCGGTGGGATTACTTTGGGGATCCAAAAAGTTTTGTATTTAAAAAAGCGTAAAACTTATGGCAGGGTTCGGATTTATTTCTTCAGTTGAAGGTCATATGTAGATATGTATTTAAAATGCTGGTTCATTTTTTAATCTGCACAAAGGGCCTTCCTTCAGTTTATCAGTATGTATGTATGTATATATGAATGTGCATTCTCGTTTACTGAAATCATTACGAACCCTTCAAAAGTTTTTCATCTAGACATTTATTCACGCATAACATACGTATGTATGTATGTGCATTACATAATCAGTAAAACATATAACCATGTCACTCATAATCATATTTTCATGTACATATATATACATATGCATCTAATATTGCAAACTTTGCCAATTCTTGTATATATTAAATAAACCCCTTCGGTTGTGCGTCTGTAAGTCAAATCAGTCAAGCAGAGCAGTTATTCGAGTCAGTGACCCAAGTCATTTCACACCTTAATTAGCAAATTACTTGTCGATGGCACGAAAGGGTCGTATTGCAAGCGCGCGTGCTATATTTTAGGTATACAAAAATACAAACAAATAAAATAAAAAACACAGTTGGGATTTGCACAATAGCGCAGAGTGTTGCACAACATAGTTGCTGAGTGTTGCATATATATGTATGTGCAATGCGATTGCATTCGCATGAAGTCATTATGCACATATACATACATACATATAGTTGCGAGTAAAATAATAGCAGTAAAATTGAAAATGATGCTGTTGGTGACTTATGTTTATTTATTTATTGTAAAAAATTTTCATTCAAAGTGTGGGTCGTTCTATATCAGAAACCGCATTAAAAAAGTTACAAAGCTTGCAAAAAGTTCACAANAGAAAGATTTTGGGTTTGTAGCCCATTCAATTTTATTACAATAAAGTGCAAGTTGCAAGTCGCTATAATTTGTGGTTGATTTTTTAGATTTTTTTTGGCGTTGTGCATTTTCTTCCATATAAAAATAAATTTTGACCCTGCTTTGAAACTTTTATTTATTCGGTTTCTGATATAGATCGAGCCATACTTCAAATAAAAATTATTAACAATTAAAAAAATATAAACATAAATCACCATCAACATAATTTTTAATTTCGCTGCCATTATTTTACTCGCAGCTATATGTATATTTAAGTAGCGCAAAAAGCGTA
>NW_016205614.1:0-659 GCF_001687245.7 Rhagoletis zephyria
GGTCGATAGACCTTGGGTTTACCACAACCATAACAGAATATAGTTCGGTTTCTAAACAATCGAGATACCTATGTCCCTCACCTCTGCAATTGCAGCAGACTAATTTGCTATTATCAACGGATCGTTTCGTTACTTCATCTATGTCACACTCTAAGTCTTCGGGTACTTCGGTCTCGTACTGAAGGGAGTTAAATTTATCACTTAGAGGAAATTCGGGTTTTGTTTTTCTACCACTTTCACAAAACATATTATATGAATTTTTTTTTTTGGGATCTCTTACCTATTATAATGCTCGCAAATTTAAGTCGTTATTAAGTTTTTATCAGAAAAAAAAAAATTTAAAGAAATACTTTTATTTTTTTATTTTATTTTTCAATACCTTGAACGACCACGATGTAGACGACTTGAAGACTCCCAGAGAAAAGAACGAATAGTCATCCCGGAAGTTATTCCTAAGCCGGAAAATAATCAGATTTATCGATAACTTAAACATCACCGGCAACCATATGATCAGAAGATGCCATGAAGGAGATTTCGTTTCATCTTCGGGAGCTGTGTTAAGTAAGCGGAACAGGGTGTCCGAAAAGAAACACCGGAAGTGATAAAAAAAAATGTTCAATTGATTATAAAAACATACTTAGCTGCGGGGTTGTCTTTTT
>NW_016205614.1:669-2174 GCF_001687245.7 Rhagoletis zephyria
TTTTTTTTTTTTTTTGTAGTCATGTACCTACGGTACAAGCTCTCCACCATTTTTGGGCAGAGCCGCATGCGTTTTCACGTGGAATTATCTACGTACTTGTATATTGCATATCTATGCACATTACGGCGGGTCAATTTGTATGGGAGGTTTTTTCCACTATGCGCGTATAGCACAGGAGCATTCTACGTGTAGGTCTAAGCAAATTTGCCGAAGAAACCATGGCAAACCCCCCTCGTCAGTAAAATTAAAAAAAAATTCCAATAATAAAATTATGCTTCTGCGGCGGCATGTTTTCTTTTTAGTAGATCAATAACGACTGTACAAAAGCAAAGGAAAAACCAGTTGAGCATTTGTAGCAGCTGCGAGAGCAATTCAACGACTCCCGTAGTGATAGCAATAGCAGTAGCAAAAATTTCGCTTTGCTATGCTGCAAACCGCTATCACAGCTTTTCATTTGCTACGACTCCAAACAGCACATTGTTCGTTTTTTTGCTCTATTCATCTGCGTAGTAGTACAACGAAACCCAGTCGGGAGCCGAGAAATACAAATACTCTTCGCGTTTTGTGCTACTTGCTCTGCTAATGGTTTCTTTAAATCAAGACCGATAGCAAGAGCAAACATAAAAACTGGCAAATAGCGGAGCATTTTCAAACGGTAGTTTTTGCAAATTTTATGCATAAAAATTTAATATAGCGAGTTTTGAAACAGTAACTTTTACATAGCTATCTTTTTTTTTGCTTTTCGCGTTCGCTCTTCCATGAAGATAGGTCTGCTTCTTTTTTACGACGCCTTCCGCTAGGCACCGAAACTACCACGTTTTCTTGCAGTTTTCTAAGTTGATCAGAAGATGGAGACTTTTGAAAGAGTATAAATAAGTATTATAGCGACTTTTGCAATAGTAGTTAACATTTGATGCTATTTTTTCAGAAAATAGAAAGATTTTGCATTGTATTGTTAGTGGACATGCAACTACTTTAAATACTGGTACGTTACTCACCAAAACCTAAAAATCTAAAAAAATTTACATAGCGCCTTTGCAAGTGGACTGCTCAAATTTGGAAATATGAATTTCCACGGGCTTTGTTAAAGAACGAACTATATTTTTATTTGAAAATATAACAAAAGTTCAATAACAACAAATATAATACGTTAAAACTTGGCAAAAGTGGTTTGGTTATAATTTTTTGGCCACTGTGTGTATGGTGTGGGGGTTCTGACCCCCCCTAAATACGGCCTTGTACGTATAAATGCATTTAGTTCACCCAATGTGCCGCTACTACTTACATACATATGTATAAATTGCCACTGAGCAAAACTACTTGAGAAAAAGCATTAGTTTAATAGCACGAGTGCAACACCGCACACGTGATTAAAGTAAAACTTCTTAAAAAAAGCTGATGTGTGCGNTATGAATTTCCACGGGCTTTGTTAAAGAACGAACTATATTTTTATTTGAAAATATAACAAAAGTTCAATAACAACAAATATAATACGTTAAAACTTG
>NW_016205618.1:0-2171 GCF_001687245.7 Rhagoletis zephyria
CTTTAAATAAACTAAGCAAAATATCCCAGTTTCAAATGGAATTTACATACACTGTAAAAAATAATAATGTAATAAGAAACCTTGCTGGGTTTCAAACGGTTTACAGGGTGCAAAAGAAGCGTAATATAACGAGGTAACCCCAGATTTGGTGACAATCTTACTATTATAGGCCACGAGGTTGTCGAATCTAGCGACTCTCCTTAACCTCGGGCGCCCAATTGCATGGTTGGCAGTCGAGTGGTCCATTTTAACTACCGGAACGCTATATTTACAAATAATACATATTTAGGGGATTTCCTTAAACTCGAAAATGGCTCGAAAACCTCGAATAAACTTTTTCAGCCACGAAAAACAACTGTCAACAATTGTATGAAAGACGCTTTTCGCGTCGAAAGTTTTCGCGGCAAACTAGTCTGGGGCTTCTCATAGAACAGCATTCTAATTTTTGGTTACAATAAGATGGAGCGACTGCGCATACTGCTAGGTAAACTATGGACCTAAGCACTATGGATGGTAGGTCTTATTTGTCCCCCCACCCTGTACATACAAACTCTCACTGAACTGCCAAATATCTGAAATTCGCCATTGTTTACTAGGTTGCAAAAAGGTGAAATCCCAAAAATAGCTTCGAAAACTTTCGAGGTTTTCAAATACCCTGATTGTAGGTTCGGAATCCTGTTCGGCATAAAAAAAAGTTGGGTATCGCAAAGACGATTCAGAAGGAGCCCCAAAAATGTTATCGTGGTAAAAGTATGAAAGGCGGGTCATTATATATATGTATGTAGATTGTTGGTTTTCTACATCTGGGGTGGACATAAAGCAACTCCTAAGGTTTTCTTTCAGAATGGCCACAGTAGGATCTAGATATTTAGGGGGAAAATATACAAGTTTTTGATTATTAAATTTTCATATTTAAATGGTTTAGCCTAAGAAAATGATATTTGAATAAGAAAAGTTGATTATAATTTTGTAGGAAATTGGCAGTTTTATACAAAATACTAGCAACAAAAGTCAAAAGAAATTTATTCAACTAAAACTGATGGAGAGTTTTGTTCACTTAAGCAATGCGATTTTCTTATAACTTTTGTTTTTGTTGTAGGTTCTTGTGAAAACACAGCACTTACTAATGAGAAAAAAAAAACGAAAATTTATAAAATGCTAATTTTGAGACCTTTGATGGACCGAAATATTTTCCTTCGATTTCTGAACAAAAAAATCTGGCGCATATTTGCGACTTTTAGGGTAATCTCATATATGTAGTGATGATGGCATTTGTGGTATTTTTATGGCATTTTTGGGGTTAAGTTGACATGCAAAGTATGCTTTAAAAAAAAAATCGGCCACGCAAAGTTTTCGNTGAGACTTTTGATGGACCGAAATATTTTCCTTCGATTTCTGAACAAAAAAATCTGGCGCATATTTGCGACTTTTAGGGTAATCTCATATATGTAGTGATGATGGCATTTGTGGTATTTTTATGGCATTTTTGGGGTTAAGTTGACATGCAAAGTATGCTTTAAAAAAAAAATCGGCCACGCAAAGTTTTCGTTTTTTTTTTAAATCTTGATTTATGTCCATAAATGTTACATGTGGAAATTGAGGTTCTACGACGATTCCTTCTAATTTTTTTTCCAAAAAATTTTTGAGGCTGTACCCATTGTGGGTATGGTGGAAGTTAGAACCAATAATCAAGCATTTTGGAGTTCATAAAGCTACTCAATTACTACCCACACAGTATGGCTGCGAAGTGCTGTGAACGTTAGGACAGCTCACGGCCAATCAATCGGAGTGCGTGTACGCTTTTAGTCTGTATACAATCTCGGACAAGTTTCGCACCGATTTAATTTTTAGGCGACTAGGTAATACCAAACGAGCCCTATCCAAACAGTTCAAAAACATGTACATTCATTCGAAGTGTGTCTCCTTATTACATTGAAGGCAAGCAGCACTTCAATGGGAAAATGCTACTTATCGATATGTAGTAGGTAAAAAATCCCGGAAGTAATAGCTACGAAAATTTAGATTTTGATGAAACTTGCTTTTTGAAGTTTCATAAAATAACCTAAATGTGTCGACAGATCTGAAAAGAAACCTTGAATTTTCTATAGTCTTAGGAAATTTGTCATAAAAAAGATTCATGATAAAAACTTTATTTTAACGAGGTCCAGCTG
>NW_016205619.1:0-2171 GCF_001687245.7 Rhagoletis zephyria
AGGGCGACACGTTTTCTTATTGCCGGCAACACAAATTGTTTGGTGGGACGTTTCTAAAAATTTCATCGCAACCACAGAGAAAAAATTTACTACTTATAAAAATTGTTTCGATCTTGCGCATTTCATACCATAAAGGTGCACAGTGTACTTTTTGAACACTGTATGCGATTTAAATGTAGCGCTTTCGGTAGAAGTAACATTTTGATATCAAATAAAATAAGTTTGAACAGTAATGTAGTTCCCTTATACGGCGAAATATTTCTATTGAGCCTTACTGCCTGACCTTAAAAAAAATTCATCAAAAATAGTTTTGTACGAAGAAAACATTACAAAACCTGTGGGTTTCTTCCATATATATTATTATATGTTTTATTATACTAATATTATAGATTTTGAAACGAGAAACACGACTTCACTATATAAAACTGAACAAAATTTAATCCTTCTATTTAAAATTCAATACTTTTGCATTTTTTAGGATTTGCATGCAGCTGTGCATCCTTCAAAGTGGCTTCTGTCGAAAGCGCTACGATTAATTCGCATAGTGTTCACACTGTGCGCCGTTAGCTATGAAGTACTTGACAAAGTTATGGCTACGGCGCTATGATTATGGCACCTCCAACTTGGCCTTTAACTGGAAAAGTACAGAAAAAAAAGTTTTAAATTTTCGTTCATTTATCGTATTCGGAAGACGTGCGAAAAAATCATCTTATTGAGAAATATAAATTTTAAAATATTTTATCAAACTGAGCAGTTGAAAACATGTACATTAGAGTGGTTGAACTTTTTTTTCCGAGATAGGGTTTGGGGCACCTTCCAAAATTTTTCCTTTTGCCGAAAGAGGTGCTGGTATCAAACCTTACGTTTCTAAGTATACATTTAGAGGATGCTTCAGTTGTCATTATAACAGTACCATTTTATTAAAATCAACAATGGTTTTGCCAGTTTTGCAGCGAACCAGTAGCGCATTTCAAGGCCATTGAGCACCCTGTATTAGTTGCTATAGAAAACTGAAAGTTGGTATAGATATTAAAAATATTAAAAGGAAAGGTTCGTTTCTAGGTTGAACATTTTTTTCCCCATACAAGAATTGGACCATTCAATATTGGATTGGTCATTAAAATCAAATAAACGAATTTTTTCAGTCTCACCCGCTCAATCGGCAATACCACGGTCATAGATATCACATAAAAATGTTGGTCCCGATTGGAGTCGGTTAAGGCGTGTCGCAAAGGGGTCGTACGGGCTAAGGGGCGTACGGGTTGAGGCTTTGGAAATTTGATGTAAAAACTTGCTTCCTACATTTAAGGACCACCGTAATGTACATATATGTACGAATTCGTAGTAGCTGCGTGTGCTACTATTTGTTAGTTTTTAGGAGGTCCCAGGTTCTAATGCCGTCGGTCATATTGTTTTAAAAAGTGTTTGTTAAAATTTAATAATTGCACATCTTGCAATCTTTGTTTCTTGTTTGGTTTTCAGTAACTATCTATGAAAAAAAATCTGTGAATGAAAACGTTTTCAAGGAAAAGACTTATCCGTTTCATAACCATTTTCAGTACTTTTCCAGACATGCATTTAGGGTGCACACTTTACAACCCAATCAGAAAACGAGTGGAATATCCGATTTGTAAACGCAATTGTTTCAATTTTCGGATACTTTTCTGGATATTTTGCTGGTTGGGTAGTAAGCACACAACAGCAAAAGTGCATCTGTTTGCTTTTATTATTGCGTTTGGCCTAAAAGTCTTCTTAGACACATGTGAAGAGCAGCTACTTTTAATGCCAAAATAATTTAAACACTACTTATTGTGTGTGTGTGTATAAATTATTTATTTCAATCGATGCATACAAAATGTACTCATATGTATATATATTTACGTCAAGAGGCTGCTTGTCTTAGAAGCTGTAATGGATTCACAATCCAAGGGAGGGAAAGGAGTGCCTATATCGGCCCATTTACGCCAATTTTTCAAGTGCGGCGTGGCGTCAACTGCACTTTATGAAAGTTTTGTAAAATTTCTCAGCTATTTTATCTTAGTTTAGTTGCACATTTTTCGCATGTGTGAGCATTTGGGTGTTATGAGAGCGTTGACTGGATATTTATTTAAATTATGGTGTGTTGCAATCTACATAGCTACTCTACTGTACCACAAATTTTGAAAGTTTCT
>NW_016205620.1:0-2171 GCF_001687245.7 Rhagoletis zephyria
TTTTAGCGACGAAAACATGTTTTCGATGTCGGTCAGAACATGGTATTAAAGTTTTAGAGTTTTGTCATTGCCTGTCGGAGTGTGACCGCCGGTGGCCGCCATAGTGGAATATGTTAAAAATGTCAGCGACGCTGAAAGGAAAATATGAAATGCATTATTTTTTCTTTTAGTATTTTAAATATATTTTCAATGAAAGAAAGACCTTTGTTTTGTTCATTTGTTTCTTTGTTTTTTTTTTTTCTTTTGTTTGTTTTCTTCTTTTCTGATTTGAGTAGCAATTTTCTTAGTACACTAAAAAATATTACACTTTAAACATTTTTTTTGTTGACTTGATTTGAATTTATCCTCACATATTTGCTGTTGTTGCAGGCTAATTTATTAGCTAGTCATGTTGTTGTTCTTGTTCTTTTTCTTTTAATTACAAATTTTTGTTAGTATTTATTACAATTTATGTGTTGACGCATGTCCTGCTCCTTTTTATATGTATGTATAACTATTGTAGTATTTAGCTCTTTTGCACTGCCTACGATTTTATGTTATAAATAAGTAGTATGTAACTGCTTTGCTGCCTACCTGGTCTGTACACACACAAATTCAAACAAATAAATAAAACATTTTTAGTTATTGAAAATAGTTATAACAATGTTTAATTTTTAAAATTTTTTTTAATTGTTTAAGTTTGTTTTAATATTTTTAAACAAAATAAAAAATCATTAACACAAAAAAATATTGCTTCTGATACATAAAATAACCACAAAACACACACAAAAATTAACTTTAATCGATATAAATAATTTATGTATGTATTTGTAAATATATATATAGGTAAGTGCATGTAAGTATGTATGTTTGTTTGCATCTATAAATAAATTAACAGCAGCATAAAATAAATAACAAAAATTCGTGACACGTACTTCAACTCAATATTGCTTGAAGAAATTTTAAATTTCTTGGCTTTGCAATTGTTTTTTGTTTTTTTTTTTGTTTTTAGCT
Source organism: Rhagoletis zephyria (assembly GCF_001687245.7). Classification (NCBI taxonomy): domain Eukaryota; kingdom Metazoa; phylum Arthropoda; class Insecta; order Diptera; family Tephritidae; genus Rhagoletis; species Rhagoletis zephyria. Next base: position 994 of record NW_016205620.1, read on the forward strand.
ATGAATATTATAAATAACTTCGTTTAATGTTATTGTTTTTAGTTTTCAGTATCAGTTAAGTTGTGTCGAACGTTTATTTATACATGTACATAAATGTATGTATATATGTGTAGTTGGTAATAGCAAAACTGCGCTCCCCAAAAAATATATGCTTGGCATTCAGGGGGAAATCGGTTTTAATTTACCAACACTGAACTTAACAACTGCGGTTGTTATTGTTATACATATTTCCATATACTTGTGTATGCATACATATGTACATTTGTTAGTTAGTTGTTAGTTATGTGTAGCATTTTATTANTTTTGTGGCAAAGAAAGATGCCTTTTAATCGCTATTTGCAGCCATATTTTCCGTGACTCATTTCATTTTTTTTAACATTTTTTACTGTTTTTTTAGTTGTTTTGCTTGAAAGCTGAATTTTTTTGATTGTTTACCTTAGTCTCGCGCTGCAGTTTACCAACTGTTGCATGCTTTTTATTTCATTTATCTGCTTTAGCTACGTTTGTCTACTGCAATTTATCAAGGATCATTTGTATAAACTAATTTAAAGTTTTATATTTTCTTAAGTTTAATATGTTCATTTTAGGACTAGCTTTATTTTTTTCCTTGTATGCATATATATACGTACATGTGTACATTAAAAACATAATTGCATTGCATTTTATTGAACAAAACATTTGTTAGCTTTATTACAAATCGTCTATATCGGAGCTGTGCATATAAATATGTAATTTATTATACAAATATGCCTGTCTGCGTACTAGTCTAAGGATTGTTAATAAAAATTCACATTATTTGAGCCGTTTAAGTGCTGTACACATTAAAAATGACGAGCTGCGCTTCATTATCTAAACGATTTGTAGATGGAGAGATGCATTTTTTGAACGCGGCAGCGACATCCTACAAATATGTATGAGTTTAGCATAAATTTAGAGGAAGAACCTTATCTGTCGCTGGAAAAATACAAATAGATCTAAGCTGGCCCTAACCATAGTCGTGGCGTAGCTTTGTCGCCGCCATAATAATTTTCTACATAAGAGTACGTGTTAAGATAATTTGTCAGCTGGACCGCAGCCCGTCGTTTTCAATGTGTTTCAAGCATTGTTTTGAAAGTGGCCTTGGCCTATAGTGGTACTTCTAACATTAAATCGTTCTACATTCATAAACAGTTTACCTT
>NW_016205621.1:0-1263 GCF_001687245.7 Rhagoletis zephyria
ACACAGCCGTATGAGTTTTGAGGGGATGCCAAATTCAGACATAGTGGCGAATAGNACGTCATTTTACACAGCCGTATGAGTTTTGAGGGGATGCCAAATTCAGACATAGCGGCGTATAGGCAACTCCTTTTAGTGCTGTCAAAAGCGGCTTTAAAGTCGACAAATAGGTGGTGAGTGTCGATTATTTTCTCTCCGGACTTTTCCAAGAATTCGCGCATTGTGAATACCTGGTCTATGGTGGATTCTCCAGGTCTAAAGCCACACTGATAAGGCCCAATCAGTTCATTGACGGAGGGCTTAAGTCTTTCACACAATACGCTCGATAAGACCTTGTAACCTATTCTTAGCGATCGCATCCCGCGGTAGTTGGCGCGAATGGCGGGGTCACCTTTCTTGTGGATTGGACAGAGCACACTTAAATTCCAGTCGTCGGGCATGCGTTCATCTGACCATATTCTGCACAAGAGTTGATGCATGCACCTTATCAACTCCTCGCCGCCGTACTTGAATAGCTCAGCTGGCAGGCTGTCAGCTCCAGCGGCTTTGTTGTTTTTCAGCCGCGTTATTGCTATACGTACCTCGTCATAGTCAGGCGGTGGAACGTCGACTCCGTCATCATCGACTGCGGGCTCGGGTTCTTCTTCTCCACAACTTTCCGTGCTGCTACCATTTAGTAGGGCGGAAAAGTGTTCCCTCCATAATTTAAGTACGCTCTGGACATCAGTTACTAGGTCGCCATTATTGTTCTTACAGGAGTGCGCCCCGGTCTTTAAACCTTCCGTAAGTCGCCTAACTCTCTGGTAAAATTTTCGGGCATTCCTCCTGTCGGCCAGCATTTCAAGCTCTTCGCACTCACGTATTTCTGCCTCTCTCTTCTTGTTGCGGCAAATACGTCTCGCTTCCCTCTTCAGATCCCTATAGCGGTCCCACATAGCGCGCGTTGCGCCCGATCTCAGCGTGGCCCTGTAGGCGGCATCTTTTTTCTCTGCAGCTTCCTGACACTCCTCATCGTACCAGTTGTTCTTTCGGGCTCGCTGAAATCCGACTACTTCTTCGGCGGCGGTACTTAATGAGCGGGAAATGTGGTTCCACTGCTCGCATATGTCGGTTTGTTGAAGAGTGCTCTCTGAGAGCAGGTGTGAGAGTCGAGTAGCGAAAGCGCTGGCTGTCTGTTGTGATTGCAGCTTTTCGACGTTAAGCTTTCCTTACATATTTGGGCGCACATTTTTTGCTGCACAGAGGCGGATGCGTATCTTGGCTACT
>NW_016205621.1:1734-1818 GCF_001687245.7 Rhagoletis zephyria
GTTTCTCGTTTTTCGATCCGGAGACAGCCACGTAGCTTGATGGATCTTTTTGTGCTTGAACCTAGTACCACATACTACCATGTT
>NW_016205621.1:2001-2171 GCF_001687245.7 Rhagoletis zephyria
GGATGCCTCATCCTTCTCTTCCGTCGGGGCATGGGCGCAGATGAGCGAGATGTTGAAGAATCTCGCTTTGACGCGGATTGTGGCTAGACGCTCGTTCACCGGGGTGAACGACAGTACTCGTCGATGGAGTCTCTCTCCCACCACAAATCCAACACCGAATTTGCGCTCCT
>NW_016205622.1:0-2171 GCF_001687245.7 Rhagoletis zephyria
TCATACTCCTACCCTGTCGGAAACACAAACAACCAAAAAGAAGATATAACTTTGAGNACAAAAGCGGTCGCACTTAGATGGGTATGCATGACCTAATGACAGTTAAAACAGATAGTAACACGAATACATAAAAAGCGGAAGGAAACACGAACTATTCAGAACGAAAAATGACACTGAAGATGGCACAACGCCGAAACCGGTTTGTCTCCAAACCAAATTTGACAAGGGATGACGGAAAATCGTTCCACAATACATCATACTCCTACCCTGTCGGAAACACAAACAACCAAAAAGAAGATATAACTTTGAGTTTTGGTGCTAAATCTCTGACCATAGTTGTACGTATAACCAAATGACCTCATGCATATATGTACATATGTACGTAAGTATACTTGCTTCTTTTCACTGGCAACACAGAAAGGAGAATTCCATGATTCAATAATACATTAATAATAATAATAATAATAATAATAATGATAATAATAATAATAATAATAATAATACGTTATTAATATAATAATTATTGAATCATGGGAGAATTCTACATAGTGAGGGTTATAATCACTAAGCGAGGCCGAAGGACGCCTACGCAGAAAGGTGTTCTATGCAAAAGGTGTTCAGCCCCTTTTCTTTGGCAACACAGAAATGAGGATTCTACGTAGTGAGGGTTATAATCACTAAGCGAGGCCGAAGGACGCCTACGCAGAAAGGTGTTCTATGCAAAAGGTGTTCATCCCCTTTTTTTTGGGGGCACAGAAAGGAGAATTCTACGTAATGAGGGCTATAATCCCTAAGCGCGGTCGCAGGCCGCCTACGCAGAAAGACGTTAAATGCAAAAAGGTGTTCAGCAGTTTCATTGTTTATATTGGAGCATTCACGCTGAGTTGCAAATGGCTTCATCTACGAAATTTTTAAACGATATTACTTCATACCTAAGTGATACTCAAGTAAAAATACCTATTAAAGCAAGCTGAAACAATTTAACTGGTGTCAAGAGTTTTTGGCGTAAATGTTTGTGTTTCTTTGTCTAATATACTGTTACGATTATCCTTGAAACCTCGTCCGGATTTCCCAAATCTCTCGGTTCGTATCGCTGGATTGTTAAATAAATGCAATCGATGACCAAATTGTAGTACAATTAACTTTATTGTACAACAAACAATTTACAATACTCGCTATACAGTAAAAACACTTTACAATACTTGTTAAAGCAATAACAGCGCTTAACTAAACTTGTTAACACAATCAAACTTATATCTTGCTTATTCGCAACTCACTTCTCTGCTCACTTTACTTGTAGCTTGCTGTCTTGTAACTAACTCACCTCGCTGTGGCGGCGCCCTTATATACCTGCGCTGGCACTTATGGCAACTCTAGAACATTCTGAAGTTTATCGCTCATTCTCTTTCTCTCGCTGTTCGCAGTGTTCATCCAACTTGACGTTTCTCTTTGTGGAACACGTCATTCCTCGAACATTCTGCCTATTTCTCGTTGTTCGCTTTGTGTTGCCGCAGTATTCGCCACAATACGGTGTCGTTGATTTCTCTAGTAAAAAAAAAAACTGTGGTACTATACATTTTAAAAACTAGAAGGCTTCCGCCCTTAAAATCGGGGTCCTTGAAGTAAAGTTTGCCCAAAATAATAGTATTTCAATACATTTTTATGAAATCCTTTGCGTCTACTTCTTTCTCTCAACTAAAATTTTCTAATTTCTATATTGTATACCATGATAAAAAAATAGGAAGGTAGAACCGCTGAGAGGAATTTTTCAAATTCTTGACGTTTGCAAGCAATTTAAATTTGGAATTTTACACACAAACTCACACACACATTCTCATTTTCAATCTTAAACAACAACAACTTCGAACACTTCTCAAGCCGGGGAAACCAGCAAACAACAAAGGGGAGTCTTATCGCCCGATAACTCTCCTTTCCCCGGTAGCGAAGACACTCGAAACCCTTCTGCTCCCGTATTTTACGAACCATTTGACCCCAGCGAAACATCAACATGGGTTCCGTAAAGTGCATAGCACAACAACAGCATTTAACGCCATAAACACTCAGATAACTCGTGGCCTTAACCGAAACCGAACCTGAGAGAGAACTATTCTAGTAGCGGTGAACCTGTCCAAGGCGTTCGACACTGTCAGTCATTCAACGCTACTAGAAGA
>NW_016205623.1:0-2171 GCF_001687245.7 Rhagoletis zephyria
TAATGTGCAAGTTTTTAGTTGCTAAATAATCGCGTTGGTTTTTAATAATTTTTTTCTGGCTGCATGACCTTTTTTTCCATAAAAAAATGTCGAGTGATTTTTAAGCAAAAAAGATTACCGACTTCAATTCTCATATAAAAATTTGGGAGTACCGTTAATTTCTTCGTAATCCAGTGATTGGATCTAAACCAAATTAGTATGGGACCACCCTTGAGGTACCACCTTTCCGATGGATTATCGAAATCGGTTGACGTGGTCCAAAGTTATGCGGTAACATACATACAAAATAAAAAAATACACTGCCGGAACAAGGTACTGGCACGGCAAATTTTTCACAATAAATGCAACAATTTTTATTCTAATATTGTTCCGCCAATTTTGTACAAAAATTTAGTCCATTCAACAACAAAAAAAATAAAAATATAATTCCTAAACTTTGTGCAAAACTCGAGAAAATTCAGCAAATTTTCATCAAAATTTTCAACTTTTTAATCACATTTTTTAAAATTTTTTTGAGATTTTAGTTTTGCAGCCCATTAAATTCTAGTTCGGATTAAGTCAAAAATCGTGTTGATTTTTGAGAATTTTTTTTGTTGAAGGTGTTTTGCATTTTTTCCATATAAAGTATTTTCGAAAAAAATTTATTGTACGGAAGACGGCGTGAAAAAAAATCCAAAAATCAACGGTAATTCCTAGCTACTTAAAACTTGCACTTTCTTATAATAAAATTGATTGGGTTACAAATCTGCATACTCAAAAAATTCTAAAAAATCTGATTAAAAAGTTGAAAATTTTGATGAAAATTTGCTGAATTTTCGCGAGTTTTGCACAAGGTTTAGGAATTATATTTTTGTTTTTTGTTGTTGAATGAACTAAATTTTTATAGAAAATTGGCAGAAAGATATTAGAATAAAAATTGTTGCATATATTGCGAAAAATTTGCTGTGCCAATACTTTGTTCCGGCAGTGTATATAAAAACGAGTTATTTTAAAGCAAATAACAAAACCGACTTCAATTATCATATAAAAATTTAATTATCGTTTATTTCTTCCGGTCCAATTATCGGCTCTAAAACAAAATTAGTATGGCACCACCCTTGAGGTACCAACTTTGCGATGAAAAAAGAATTATCGAAATCGGTTAACGTGGTCCAAGTTATGCGGTAACATACATAAAAAAAATATATATATATTCCGAGGAATTGATAACCTTCTCCTTTTTTTGAAGTCGGTTAAAAATCAATTGGATTCTTTAGCTATTTAAAACTTGCACATTATTACCCTGGATTTTAATGAGCTATTTAACTGCATACTCAAAAAAAAATTCTAAAAAATCTGAATAAAAAGTTGAAAATTAGCTGGAACTTTGCTGGATCAAAACTGATCAAAATGTTGATGACTTAATCAGCTGATCATAAGTTTATGTATGTATGGCATTTGTATTTTACATCTACATTTACACAAATATACAGAATTATATCAAAATATAACAAATTTGGAGTATAATAAATATTTATTATTAACAATAATGCAGTTTTTTTTCAGCGATTTTAAATTTTGTTCCGACAGCATAAACTTAGTATCTTAGCAGAGTATCTGTACGAATCTTGGGTGTTCGATTATTCGCCTACTTTTACAAAACCAGTTTTGAGTTATTCGAAAAACTGCAATTTGAAAACACCGGATAAACCGGGTTTCTTTTACATAGTTTTCATATAGTGAAAATGCTTATGTTGGTATGAAGTCATAACCAAAAATAACAAAACTATCAACAGTAAAGATGGCTTTTATTAAGAAAAGAGCAAAGCAAAATCAGTTCAAAGTTTTTTTAGATCAGAAGAAAAACAAATAAAAATTAGTGAAAAATTCATGTTTCGCCCTACCACATCAAAAAAAAAGCTGTTTCGAATAGCGGTCGCTCTCGGCAGACAATGGCAAACCTTCAAGTGTACTTCTGCGATAAAAAAGCTTCTTCGGAGGTGGAGTAAAAGTGAAGATCTCCATTTGTGTCACTACATTAAAAGTAGATATATGTTATACTCAGGGCCATCACTGAATCCAACGTTAGTTCGATTTTTGTGAAATCTACGAAAGTCCTATCACTGAATCCGAATAGCTACGAACGTTAGTTCGAAATTCGTAGAGAGCCTTCATTAAATCCGTTCGTAATG
>NW_016205624.1:0-1913 GCF_001687245.7 Rhagoletis zephyria
GTGTACATTTGTAGCAGATCACCCTATTCGGTTGGGTTCGACACTTTTTAAAGTGATGGCCCCATACGAGACATTATGCACATCGTACATTTTCGTCGCCCTCAACAGCGAGAAATATCATTCCCCTTTGGATTTTTGTCATTTTTATAATCCTCGACTGGTTTCGAATACCTACGTTTCTGAGATGCTTAAATTGGTTTCTTTTGCTTGTTCACGTATGCACATTCCCTGTCATCGGAGTCGGATCCAGGAAGCGAAGCGGTATATTCCGAATGTGAAGACTCATCCGGTGAATCATGTATTGCCGAAATTTCCCGTGGCGCTGATCGTTGTCTATACGAATGGGTTCTTTCCGGACGGGGTGTGGCAACAATGCAACAATGAACGAATGTCGTGCAATTCGAGCGAACTCACGCAATTGCTCCAGCGTGTGGACTTGTCGAGTGTGGACGAGTTCACGCAGATGATCGGATAAGGTACCAATGATGATATCGAGGTGGTCCCGTTCTTCCAGACCACAGGAATTACCCTGCAATTGGAATGTCAAGTCATCGATATGTTTCAGCACTATTTGCGAACGTGGGTCGAATTTAATCTGTGCATATGACATTATTAGTTGGGCCCAAGTATGTTTGTTGAGGAAACGAGCACGAAGTTTCGTGCAAAAACCTTGATAATCTCCGAAGTTTCTCAGTTCGGTGAAGTACCATTGTCGAGCGGCCCCCGTGAGTGTGGGTACCAAACGCGTTACCAATTCATGGTCGGGTACTCCAATCTTATATCGAAATGAGCCAATAATAGCCAAATAATCTTCAACCGATAGAAATTTTTCGTTCACATGAACGCCATCGAATTGAGCACGTCCCATCCATGATGGTAAGCTTCTGAATTTCCTATCCATTGCATCCCCTTGGGCAGATTCGTCGAATATAGTGGCTTGATTTGGCTCTCAGCAACTCAGACACCATTACAGACAGTTGGTGTAATGGTGTTGGTTCCGTTCCACCTGACACTTAATTGAGAACGGCTGGTTGAGCATTTGAATTAACCGTGCTGGTGGTCAGGGTATACCGTGGTTCAGTTGCCTGAACCGAAGTCGGTATAGTCTGGTTTGGAATCGAATCTGGTATGGTTAAGGGTAAATAATGTGATGGAACAATATTTTGAGTTGAACTCATCGTTCCCCGTTCGTTCTCAAAACCATGGAAGGTCGAGTTCAAACTTAATTGGGGATCGCACGTCGGGATTCCCGTATTCGGTGAAGACAGCCGAAGCTCACGAATCTTCGCCTGAAATTTTCCGATCAGATCTGCCTGGCGTGACGCCGACTCGGGTTTTAACTTCAACCGAGCGGTTCGATAACAATAATGTATCATTTGATGAAGACGACCCTGAGGTGTTAACACCTCATTAGCCTTCAGTTCCCGATATGCTCTCTCACATATTTCCAACTCATTTATTTGGTGTTTGGAATGGGATTTTATCAACCATGGTTGGCCAACGTAAGCAGATATTTACCATTGAGGGCGGCAATTTCGGTGTCGGTCCATTGAACCGGCGCTGGATATAGGTTATATATCTCCCCTTCGATCTGTCGCTGTTCGTCTGTCAAATAAGTTGCATCGAGAATGGGAAACAATTCCATGTTTAAGGACTCAAATACCAAGTTGTAAATTCCGATTATTAAAAAATTCTGCCAACGGTAGACATAAAGTCCGTGCTATTAAAGTCTGTGTTATAAGATAATGGTACTCGATTTAGAATCAGTACAGTATTTACTTCAGTTTATTATTTGTTATTATTATTATTTTATTCTATGAGTATGTCGTTTTGAATATCCACTTTCAAAAATAATGCCGCATAAATCGATCACTATTTGAATATTGCTTTAAATCTAATTAGTTTAACAAAAA
>NW_016205624.1:1939-2171 GCF_001687245.7 Rhagoletis zephyria
ACGCTCAATTGGTTGTATATCTCATGTGATTTTCGGTCCAAAATTTTGTTTAATATTATACCGAACGTGGGCTGAGAATGGCGTTTAACGCACTACCTCGAATCTTTTTATGGACCAAGTTGTTTGCTCCCGGGATGCAGCGAAGGCCTTGAGTACTTGAGTATTGCCTGTATCTCTTTCGGTCCCTTCTCTCGCCAACAAGGTACGCAAGAAAGATCAAAACTATCCACCC
>NW_016205626.1:0-793 GCF_001687245.7 Rhagoletis zephyria
TGCTTGGTAGTGCAGGAAAAAATTACCAAAAGTGAGAGGAAGAGAAGAACAAAGCAATGAGAAGATACGATGTGTTGTAGGGGAATATTATCATGTGCTGTAGTGTGGAGTGATGATGCGCACTTGAGGCGAGAGTTTAACTTGAACCTTTTTGTTGAGGAAATCAACGTAAGAAGAATGAAAAAAAGAGACACTTGCACTGCTACAGATTAAATTATAAAGGGCACTAATCAGGTGGTGGTAGTGATTGTGAAAAGTGGCAAGGAAAAACTGCAGACTGAGATATATGGTAGCATCAGGCAAAGTGTGGTCAACTGATGACGGTGGGATCATACCCTCGCCTCCAATTCTTGTGGTCTCCGATCGTATCACCCAAAGGTCGACCCAACTCGGGGGAGAGGACAAGATTCACATAAACACAGACAGACAGACAGAGACACTACTACTGCACACGGTCACTGCTGGGAAAGGACAAAGTGAAATGGAGATGATGAGGAACGACGATGAAGCGACGAGCAACGGAGCAGCGAGGACTTGGGCATGGGAAAGATAATTCGAGTGTGTGTTGTGTATATTCGCGGCCAAGATAAACAGCGAGGAAAGCTACAGGCAAGAAAAGGTCCAACTACGAGTGACGCGACCGAGTGACGGCGAAACTGGCCGGACGGGAGCACGGCACGAAATGAGCCACTTGTTTGGCTGCATTGCCTCCATGTAGTCGAACGAAAAGAGAAAAAGAGATTGGTGCAGTCGCTGACGGGAATGCAGCGAACGGCAGTGCCAATGATTGCCC
>NW_016205626.1:851-1417 GCF_001687245.7 Rhagoletis zephyria
ATGATTGCCCAGTGAGGCCGAGAGTACTCGGTCTGTTTAGTCTCCTCCTCCTCCTCCTCCTCCTCTTTACTGCAAAGCCAAAGAGCTGCTGCCGCTAGAGTGCACAGCGACCTCTTGCCGCCGGAATGGCAGTCACCACCGAGATGACCACTTTTTTGCCTGCAAGATTACACAGCCGCCGCCGTCGCCGGCAGGCAACGAAAACTGCAATCGATCCAATAGCAAAGTCGGAGAGGGCGACCCACTGCCGCTGGACAGAGTAGGGACACATTCAGCCCACGGATCTCAATGTCGAGGCAGCAGCATTGTCTGTCTGCTGATTGTTTGCAACAATCGAAAGGCAGATGACGTGCCTGCTAGCAGCAAGGGAAACTGCAGTGCTTGCTAGTTGGTTGGTCAGTCAGTCAGTTGGTGCTACTGTATGCATGTTTGAGATTGCCATCGCAGCTAGTGTCACAATGAAATTGACCGCTGCACTCACAGCACTACCATCATCATCATCAACGCCAACGGCAAGGTTTCGATTTAAAGGGACGACCAGTTTTTAGCAGTGGCTGTAGCGGTCG
>NW_016205626.1:1427-2173 GCF_001687245.7 Rhagoletis zephyria
AAGTCGCTGACACCAAGTCATTGATGGCTTCAAATGTAGCCGCAAGAATTGCTTCAGTAGCGCACCGAGAGTACTGTTTGGCGACAGGAAAAGGATTACCATCAGTGATTCAAGAGTCGATAAGGTAGAATTGCAAGTGAGTAGCTGGCCAGTAGTTTTTGCCCACATGTTGGAATGGTTGGCACGTGCACTTGCCCTGCCTGCATACAGTACATTAGCCGGCAATAATGTTGTTGTATTACGGGTAGAGACTTGTGCTCGGTAAAAACAGCCGGACAATTCGAGGCAGTTGGTGCACTCGATTGCCTACACGAAATGACTACTAGTCACTGGCGCCAAACGGGTGGAACGCACCGACTGCAATGTCTGTGTGAGGCAACTACTGGTGGTGGTTGTTGTTGTGAGCCCAAAAAAGTGCATTGAGCGGTAGCAAGATAGGCTGTTGTCTGAGAGCATCGAGTTGGCATTACATGGTGCTGGTCGGTTGGGGCAATGCTCCACTGAATGCAACCTGATGTCAGCAAAGTGGCCACTCGCTGACAGACGGCGCCCTTTTCTCAATGAGCCCACAAGAGAGTGAATAAAGGAAAAGGATGCAGAGTGAAAAGGCAGCAAGGGATACAAGTGGCAATCGATTACGAGAATTGGCGTTCGATAGCACAAAGAGCTGTAATAAAGCGAGACCAATTTTTCCTTGCTGCTTCAGTGCTCCATCGGTCCATGAAGGCATGCAAATGCTCAGGAGG
>NW_016205627.1:0-2171 GCF_001687245.7 Rhagoletis zephyria
CACCACCACCACCACCACCACTTGCCACTTGTGTTAGGCCTCGATAATACCTGGCCATTTGAATAATGACAATTGGAAGGCAGAGAAGGCGCGCGCGCTCCTTGCAAATAGAACCTGGGCGAGAAAAACGAAACAGTGTTAGGCTGCTGCTGCTGCCTTTCTCTCTATTTTATTCCCTCTACTTTGCTACCGCTCTGTGTTCGCTCTCTCCTGTAGAAGAAAGTGTACTACTTTTTCTTTCTTCTTCCCCTTCTTCTTTATTGCCACCAGATCTAAGACTTAGAAGAAGCGGCGGCGGCGGCAGAAAGTGATCGCATTCTGCGTCGATCACAATGATGATGATTAGACTCAAGTGTGTGTGTGTGTGCTCTTGTTACCTTGTTTCTTTGCTGACTATTGTGTTGTTTGTAAAGGGGGGGGGGGCTACCTTTTGCTACATTGNTGTGCTTTTGTTACCTTGCTTCTTTGCTGTCTATTGTGTTGTTTGCAAAGGGGGGGAGGCTACCTTTTGCTACATTGTGTGCTGCTGCTAGGAGAGCAGTGATGTCCAGGTTACGGCAGCGGCAGTTGTGTTGGGTGGGAGGCCGTTGCAGAGGCGCCCAGAGCAAAGGTAGTGTGAGTGAGTGGTGAGTGGGTGCCTCAGCAGCAGCGCCTGCCAGCGCAGCCATTAACCGAATAATATGCACTGCGACATTTTGTAGCTTCCTGTCTGTCTGCCTGCCACCAAAAGATTGTCTTCTCCTGCCGCTGCCGAGTATCACTCTGATGATGATGGTGGTCAATCAAGGCGACACCTGCAGACCACACTGCAGCCTGTGCACTTCACTCTACAGCTCTGCTGCTCTTCACTGCGTCTCTGGACACTGAGCGCCCAGCAGCACTGCGGTACGTTTATTGGTTTAACAAATCCAATTACACTAAGCCACGTATTACTGATGAGTGTTGCTCTGTTGCTCTGTTGCTGTGTGTGGGTATCTCTGCTGCTGCTGCTGCTGCAATGAATACATTATGCACACGCTCACACTCAAGCTCATCTCCTCTGGCCAGCTTGAGCCCTTCTTCTTCTTTTTCTTCTTCTCCTGGCGGTTCACCACACCACTCACCCACTCACTCACGGCAGTGTCTTTTTCTGCTGTGTGCAGCAGCAGCTTCAGAATCCGACGATTGCCAAAGGAAAGCGTCAGGAGAGGGAGAGAGAGAGAGAGAGGACGTGCTGTGAATGCTGTAAAAGCTGAGACTGAAACTGAGCCTGAGAGGCCATCAGCGAAATGCACAGTGACAGAAAAGCACTTCTTCCTGGAATCACAAACACACACTCTTATTTTTGCTAGCTCAGTTTTCCAGCAGATCTGGCCACTGGCGTCACAGCAGCAGCAGCAGCAGCATCTCCCACAGGCAGAGGACATCAGTGCACTTCAATGCTGGGGCTGATCATTTGAGCAATGCAAGTCATTTGCAATGCGAATAATCTTCTCTGCTTTTTGGTTGGTTGTTGTAGGCAAACGCCTCTTCTCTTTGCTGATTTTCTTTCATTCATTTCCATTGGCAGCCATCGCGACGTGTCTCGCGATCGCAATGTCACTTGCGACACTGCGCTGTGTGGAGTGCAAGTGCAAGTGTCGCCAGTGTTGTTTCCTCCCCTTCTAATCTCTCTGCCCTCCTCATCCTGGTGGTGAAAACTGTTATAGTGATTCTGTTTACACTGTGTTCTCCTTCTGATGTAGAGGACAAACTTTTTGCTGTTGGCGAGAGAGTGACGTTAGAAATAGAAAAATTACAAAGAAAAAGTGTGTGTGTGTGTGTGTGTGTTTGCGCTACTAATTATTTCAAATTCATGCAGATTTGTACGCCACCACCACTGCTGCTGCTGCTACACTGTCACTTAAGATGGCAGTTGTCTAAAGATAACAGTGCTTTAGGCTGCTGCACAGTGTGTAGCTTTGAATAGCAATTTGACGCTAATAGGACGCCAATTCACGGAGACTTCAATAGCTAATTTCAGTGTGTGTTCAGTGCGTCGCTCGTGTCACTGATCGGGGCACTTACCCACTTTTACACTTTTACACTNCGACACTGCGCTGTGTGGAGTGCAAGTGCAAGTGTCGCCAGTGTTGTTTCCTCCCCTTCTAATCTCTCTGCCCTCCTCATCCTGGTGGTGAAAACTGTTATAG
>NW_016205628.1:0-2171 GCF_001687245.7 Rhagoletis zephyria
AAATATTATAAACCTTTATAGGAACTCATAAGACTATTTTTTAAACGAAATTAAAAAAAAAGTTTAAGCTATATAATGTCAGAGGAATACACGTTGGTTATAGATGTTCAGGGATTCTATTTTAATAGGAAATTTATTGCTAAAGAGGTCAGCATATCAACATATGATTCATATATAACAACGTTTCTTTTTCAACCTCCTTTTTGAAGAATCTAAGTTGATGATACGGGATAAAACATCTAATAACTGGTTATATCATAATCATCATAGATTAAAATGGGAAGATGGTGATTCGACTTTAATGACTGTTATTGAATATATCCATACATTAATGAGAAGAGAAAATTATATGCTACTGGGTTTGGAGCTTTTTGGCCGGTTATATTGAATAAAACAAGTGTTTACTTCTTCTCCTACGCGTTTCTACGCATATTCACGTCTTCTTCAGGGAGTCGATATATTTATAAATACGAAAAACATAATAATAACGAATAATTATTACAAGGAGCAAATAAGACAATACAAAATAATTTAACACTAATTGCACTTACTTTAATATTAAGCAATAAAATTATCACAACATAAATTAAACATATTTAAAAACATTAAGACACGTTAAACAACACTGCACATCCTTCATCGTCAAACCTCAGACAGTGTGTGTAATTGCAGTCGCATATGCACAGTTTATATTATCTACGTCTTCTTTGAAGTTCATTGCTTCAGTTATTTTTTGTTGTATGCGCAACCCGTCTAATATCGTCCTTCTTCTCGTTCTGTTCTCCACGTCTAAAACCTTTGCATTGTCAAAATCAGCTGTATGTTTGTTTTCCGTCAGGTGTTGCGCTAATGCTGTGGTACTCTTGTTGTTTTTGGCGTCTGTCTTATGTTCGTTGATTCTCGTTCCAAGCGATCTCTTCGTTGTGCCAATGTAAACCTTGCTGCAGTTTTATCCTTCTTTGCCTTGACATTTTATTTCATAGACTACATTGTGTAGTTGTTCCTTACCAATTTTATCTTTTGTTTTGCTATAAATGGCTTGGATAGTGTGATGTGGTTTATGTGCATAGCTTACGTTGTTGTTTTTAATAATTTTGCGAAGTGTTTTGTTGTCCGTAAGTTTAGGTATATATGTGACGCCTGTGTATATTTTGCAATTGTCTTCCTATGTTTTTGTATTGCCACTTTTACATGTGATTTTGTTTGCTGCTGCTGTTAGTAAGCTTTCTATTATTTTGTTAGGATACCCGTTTTTGCATAGTATGCTTCTTATTTTTCTCTTGTTCTGATCCATGAACTCCTTTTCACTCAAGTAGTTAACTTTGTTTATAAAATTTATAGCCGTGTTTCTCTTTTGAGTCCATGGGTGGTTGGAATTGTAGTTGATCATCCTTGAGGATGCTACGGCTTTGGTGTACCAATTAGTTTTTAGTTTATTTTTATTTTTATATATTTCTATGTCTAGGAAGGCTAATTTGTTATCTTTTTCTTTCTCCAGAGTGAATTGTATTTTTGTATGTTGTCTATTAAATATTCTTAAACTCTCTTCCACGACCTTCATCTTAACTACGGCGAATATATCATCTACATATTTGGTTATGTATTTGATATATATGTCAGTGGATCTTAGCTCAATAATGCTGTCGTCAATAATTTTGTCTAAAACTATGTCCGCTATAGTTGGCGATAGAGGATTACCCATCGGCATATCGGAGAAAATTATATGTTCTATGCAAAAGGATCGGAGAAAATCAGATGGATTCAACGCTTATTCGGATACGATATTATTTTATATAATTTAGATAATTTAAATTGTCCAAATTTAAAGAATTTATATAATAAAAATAAAAATAAAAATACTTGTAAATATCATAATAATTCTATGATATTTGCTGAAAAAAATGTAACAATATTAAGAAAATGTATTTCTTCATTAAATATCTGATAATAAATATAAATAAATAAGTAATTATAAAACTTTATTTTATTTCAAATTACATGTTTTTTGTTCTCATCATCAGCAGACCTTTCCATTTATATGTGAAAGATTAAAAGATTTCGTATTATTTTTGAATTTGTTAGACATGCGGTGACCCTTTTGAATTTAATAAATTTGTCTTTGAGTGAAAATAAACGAGAAAAACAAGTATCTTAATCCTTTTTCGAAACGA
>NW_016205629.1:0-2171 GCF_001687245.7 Rhagoletis zephyria
GTAGATATTCGTATGCATGCGCGTTGAAGATGTTTGTTCTATCGTCCTGCATAGCCGTCATATCTCGCTTTCTTTCTTTTTTCCCCTTCTCTAAACTATATCTTCCTTCTTACTCATGTAACATTTTCAGAATTAAATATTTCACTCTACATTTTTGCGATACCGCCGCCTAAGAAGTTTCACTTCAAAAATTGTAAGAATGTGTCCTTCAAATTGACTACTAAATTTTATTTTTTTTTATAATTTTGTGTAATCAAAATTTCTATAAAGTTAAGAAACTAACTGACGTCACTATATTGGAGTGCTAAGCGTTCTGTTTTCCAATGCTAATGAGTGCCAGCTATACCCAAATCAACGCGTCGTAATTTTAAAGGTTTTCTCATTTGCGCATTTCCCCTCCTTGTTATTCTTGTTTCCTTTTCTGACAGTTCCTTGGCGCTTGGGGCGTCAATTTAAGTAGTTATGGCAGTAAAATTTTATTTATTTTTTTCGACTTGCCAGTCGTGAACGAGTAACTCGTCTCATAAATATGCATATTTGGCGTTACAATTGTTGTGAATGTAAACCTGCTTGTCTCGTTATTCGGCGCGATGACAGCCGTAAACGAGCTTCTGAACGTACTCGTTCTTTCGAAAGACCATTCGATCATAAAGGTGGAATCGAAGGCTTGTGAAATTAAAAAATAAGAATGATTTAAAGCAATCGGAAAAAACTCGTCGAAACATTTCATTTTCATTTAATTTATACCCGGAGATATAGAAAATCTATATTTCACAATTTGAAAATAATCTATTTAAGCGTATTTTAATTCGGTTGCAATGGATAAAATACAGAAATAAAGTGTTATACTAAGTATAATAAATACATACATAAAGAAAAAACGCCCAAAAAAATATTGTCAATTCTCCGTTGAAGTTAACTTGGGTCACTTAGTAAAAAATTTATAAAACTGTTCACCATTTTTTCTTTAAAATACCACTGTGCACACCATCACGCCTTAAATGCTAAAAATCACTCAGAAACACGCAATCGTTATCCTCACATTAAACGCTACATGACTACGCACAAATATATCTTCATTTATTCAGTCAGCAGCTAAGCAGTCAATTTTTGGCACGCACAATTCCAATAGAAGAAAACATAACAAAACCTTCGCAGAGCTGCTCAATCTTCTCTCTGATTCACTCAATAGGCTCCTCCAAACACAACATTTCGCTAACACTCATATCTTACAGATACGTACATACATACGTCTTTAATTTCTTTGCTACACGTTTCGCTTTTTTTTGGGTGCATTTGTACTGGTCTTTTGATATAACGGGATATTTTTTTGGACTTTATCCGAGAAGAAAATCTTAGGCANTTTATAAAATTGGTATTTTCGCTATGTATGCACATATGTACATTAGACTGCATCACTCCCCATACAAAAAATAAATAATCGGTACTGTTTTTCCATTGGAATTATAAAATCTATTATATTTCAAGACGTCCACCAAAATATTTCGGACAAATATTAAGATCTACGTGAGTTGGATCGATTTGAATATACCTCCAAATATGGAGTTTTTTATAAATAAAAATAGTTTTTTAAAGATTTTTATTTTAATCCCCTCAAATGAGAAAACGGTTTAAACTTAAAAAAATTTGCATACAAATATTTTAAAAAAATTTTTAAAAATGTGTAACGGAATCGTAATAACCAGTTTAGGATTGTGTGGTGTCATTGGAGAGGTAGTTTCTCACCGTTTTTATTTCTTTGTTAATAAACTCATTCAAACGATGAAAGAAATAGGTATGGTGAACGAACTTCATTCAAAGTTGAATTAAGATGTGCTGGTATTTGAAAAAAAAAATATAGATATATTGGGAATGAATTTTTGAACAGAAATAAAAACAATGGGACAACACCTTTCTATTGAGATCCCACACGCCTTAATCAGAATAGTTTTGGCCCAGTTATTTAAGATTTTAGTAAATCAATCTTTGCAAAAAAATAGAAAAAAACAGCAATAAAAATCTCATTATTACGATTCCGTTGAAAATATTTGTATGAAGATTTTTTAAGCCTAACCTGTGTTGTCATCTGAGGGGACTTTTTCCAAAAAGTTTTTCAGGAAACTATTTTTATACCCGAGCGCACTTGTGCACTAGGGTATATTAATTTTGTT
>NW_016205630.1:0-1259 GCF_001687245.7 Rhagoletis zephyria
AGTTCGGCGAGGTGTGGGAGGGCCTGTGGAACAACACCACCCCGGTGGCTATCAAGACGCCCAGGCCGGGCACGGCCATGAACCCCAAAGACTTTCTATCCGAGGCGCAGATCATGAAGAGGCTGAAGCCTCACCCGAAGCTGCTCCCGCTGTACGCCGTCTGCACCACCCAGGCGCCACCGGTCTACTACATAGTCACCGAGCTGATGCAGAACGGCAGTTTGCTGGAGTACCTGCAGGAGGGCAAGGGCAACAAGAAGGGCCGCAACATGATCAAGCCGATAAGCCAGCTGATTTACATGGCGGCGCAGATTGCCGCCGGCATGGCCTACCTCGAGTCGGCAAGGTACATTCACCGCAACCTGGCTGCGAAGAGCATTCTCGTGGGGGAGTACAACACTGTGAAGATCGGTGGTCTGTCTCGGCTGATCAAGGAGGAGGAGGAGGAGGAGGAGGAAGAAGAAGAAGAGGAGTACAAAACGCGTGTCGACGTTTTCCACTTTCCCATCAAGTGGACGGCCCCCGAGGCGGCGGCAGCGGCGGCGGCCAACTACTGCGGCCAAGTTCAGCATCAAGTCAGACGTGTGGAGCTTTGGCATTCTCCTCACCGAGCTGGTCACCTACGGCGGCGCTCCCTATCCGGACATGACCGATGCCGAGGTGCTCAGTCAGGTCGACCAGGGTTACCGAATGCCCTGTCCTGCTGGTAAGTTGGAAAACATTTGGGAAACATGATTATTTTGGTGCTGCTAATGATTTGCCTCTCACTGTTCACTGTTCACTGTTCACTCACTGTTGCAGGATGTCCGCCGACACTGTACGACATAATGCTGGAGTGCTGGAACAAGGACCCTCTGAAAAGGCCCACCTTTGAGACGCTCCAGTGGAAGCTGGATGACTTTTTCGAGGGCAGCGAAGAGTACAAGGAGGCCTCCATGGCCTCCACCGAATGATGATGATGATGATATGCCAGTGATGTCTTTCCCTGTATGTTATGCCAATGGTGCAGCTGGCACTGCAGTAGTAATAATACTGAGCAAATCAAGTAAAATAAAAAACATTATGTACTTTGTCATCAGCTTTATTTTAAATAAGCGACATTGGTGCAAACTCCCATCTTTTTGTTGTTTGCATCAGTACTTGTACATGTTAGTGTAGTCGATGAAGATGAAACGGCTGCTCTCTTTCTTCGGGTGAACGTCGTACTCATTTTCCTCGACCTTGTTCACCTGGTCCTCTAGCAGGGAGTCTTCATCGCT
>NW_016205630.1:1293-2171 GCF_001687245.7 Rhagoletis zephyria
CCGCCATGACAGCAGGCCAACTTCAAGTCAACGCCAAAGTACTGTTGAAGTTCACAGAAAAGGGGCAAATGTTTTGCGATGAAAACTTGCTCAATTGCACTCTTCCAACGGCGGCAAACGGCTCGCAAGTGGAGTGCTTCTTGAGTGGTGAATAGGTTGTTCTGAAAGAAGAGTTGCAGAAAAGTGTCAGGGAGTAGGTCAAAGTTCATTTTTAGACAGATGATTTAAATAAAATTGAAAGATGATTAGTCAAAACAATAACCACAAATTGTGAACAATAAAAAAATCTGCAGTAATAATGCCCAACAAACCAAATCAAATAAAAAGCATTGTGTACATAGTCTCAGTCATACACTCAAAACCACTTCCTTGACTACTTGTCAAAAATTTAAAAATTGTCGTACAATACAGAAAAGAGGAAAGTGTTACGTACAAAACCGCTTTTTGTTATTTACCCACTTGAGATTATAATGTTGTCTTTTTGTTTTTGTTTGAGTTATTACTGTTACCGTTGTTCAATTTAGTAACAAAAAAACTGCAATAGCTGCATCATCGCTGCAAACGGCACGCATTTAATAAATATTTGAGCCTTTTTTCACTTGCCAAAAAATAAACAAAAAAAGTCAAACTAAATGTCAAGAAACAAAAAAACAAAAATTTAAATATAAGATAAAAATAGCGCCCCCATCTTTTTCATAAAAAAGGTCATGATTGATACGGTTAGTGGGGAACAAAAGAAAACAAAAAAAGAAAAAAGAAACGGAANTTTCATAAAAAAAGGTCATGATTGATACGGTTAGTGGGGGACAAAAGAAAGCAAAAAAGAAAAAAACGGAAAACCTCTTTTTAATAGAGCATGTTTCTCTCTTTCTCTCTCC
>NW_016205631.1:0-2170 GCF_001687245.7 Rhagoletis zephyria
ACTACATAGAGTTTAGTGGTAACAAACTTTAAGCAACTTTAATTTATAACTTTATGGAGATTATCCTAACCTTTTCAACGTCTGTGTTCTTTTGAAGCACAAATACATTTAGAAACATAATTTTCATTTAAATATGCTCTAGCTGCTAGAAGCGATAACAAATAAAACAGATTTTTAAATAACTTATGAAAAAAGAACGAAAACTATTCATGAAACCACACCAATAAATATAATCAACAAGCGAAATGTGGCAAAACAGAAAAAAAATCTTTAATGACCAAAGGAATTATTTGACCAATAATCACAGTGAAAATGCTTAACTGTTTATGCTGAATAAATATAATGAAAGTAAATTAATGGCAAAAATGTGTAGACAAGCACGTATCGGAACAAGTGTTTATTTAATCAAACACGCACGCACACGCCACTTTCTCTCTAGCCAAGCAGAAACATCCCAGCCAACAAAGAAGCGTTACTTTTACCGACTGGGCGGTGTAGTAAATTTTTCGTTTCCGGAAACGTTCAGAAAANGGGTGAGTGTGCAGAGGAGCGTGATACTATTTGTTAGCTTTCAGGAGGTGCCGGGTTCGAATGCTGATAGACGAAATAAAAAGAGTCAGAAGGTTTGTTTTTTGCCGAACTATGAATAACCATCTGTGAAGTGCAGAAGGAAATCATTTTGAACGAAAAATTCAATCAGAAAAAGAGCCCAAAAACATACTCGTTTCGCAACCATTTTCGGTGATTTTCT
This sequence comes from Rhagoletis zephyria, assembly GCF_001687245.7. Classification (NCBI taxonomy): domain Eukaryota; kingdom Metazoa; phylum Arthropoda; class Insecta; order Diptera; family Tephritidae; genus Rhagoletis; species Rhagoletis zephyria. The sequence continues at coordinate 752 of NW_016205631.1, forward strand.
GCACACAATACATACGTTTCTATGGCACTCTTTAGTGACAAAGCGGGTCGTCAAAGTGTGCGAAAATGAAATTGGTAAACTGACCAAAATCCGCGCTTCATCCGCTTTTGTTTCCTTTTTCGGCTCCATTTTCGAATTTTTTGCTGACTGGGTTGATGATACACACACACACACACCCGAACAAATTAGACACTAACCAACTGCGGATGCGTCGAGTCGGTAACCCAACCAACTACCAATTGGCAACTGTATTGTCGTCTACCATTAGGCGCACGACGCAGGCTTAAACGTGACAATTGTTGTACAATTTTTGGAACCCGCAAATAATTTGTAAATATGTATTGACAATATCGTGTTATTCAATATGCGTATGTGGTCACCGTGGTTTTATGACAGCCAAATATTGGCAAAGTTCATTTCACTAATTTTCATTTCGACCATTGTCACATAACTAATGGAATTTAATTATAAAATAAATTAAATGCTATTTTGGCTGCGTGTTGGATATTATTAACATGCAATAGCTGGAGGGGTAAGTAAGCATTTAGTTATATCGACTCACTAGGAAAATTTAACTGAAAATCTTTAGTTGGTAAATTTCCGGTTACGCCCTGGAACATATTTAATCAAATCATATGAAATAGTTTTAGTATTATAGAAGAAATATTCCCACAGAGCAGTATGGATGTTGAGTAGCGGGAATTGGTAAAATATATTCTTATCTGGTAGCCTTTTATCAATGGGAATTAGAAAAATGGTAACTTCCATCTGTCAAATTCAACTCAGGTACGCTGATCTCTCCCTTTGTTTACGGTTCTAACTATTTAAAAGCAGACGCTACAAAAAATCAAAAATGAGAAATTTATTAACTTTTCTGTTGTAAAGGAGGCTCGGGAAAAATATAAATGAAAACAACCGCAATACTTCTTGTTTTGATAATTTAATCTGGCTAGCATTTTTTCGCGAAAGGCTACCAGAAATTAGTGCTTGCGTAAATTAAAAATACCATTTTTATATTCAAATAGCAAAAGTCTACAAAAATCTAAATTATTTACCAAACTGTTTGCTTTTATGTCCCATAAATACAACAACCAAGCCGCATAAATACCTACGTGTTCAAATTGATAATTGATTTTCAATTCTATGTGTAATTTCGTTCAATTCACAGCATTTGAATTAAAACTTAACAAAAAAATTTAAAATATTTTTCGATTTATCGCGCAAATCAGAACTCATGAAAACAAAGCATTTAATTTATTTATTTACACACATACGTATATATGTATGTATGGTTTTAGGCATTTATTTTTAGTTAAATTTTGCTTTTTATTTACATAACTACTTACATATATCACGCGTATTCATTTCTGCTATGGCAATTATTATTTATTTTACGCTTTTCTGCCAATTCGCCATTTT
>NW_016205632.1:0-2170 GCF_001687245.7 Rhagoletis zephyria
ATATAACTTTAGTGGTTAGTTTAGGAGCCGAACCTCTTACCCAGTAATACGCACTAAAACCGCTACTTTACTCAAACAATGTGGCATCTAGTATATATTCTCAACTATCTTGTCTTATGTAAACGCAAGGTTATACAACTATCAGCAATGACGGACTCACGTGCGTCAAAAGTTGAGAATTGGCCAACGTTCGTTGAATCCGTCCACGCAAAGGTTGGCAATCTGAGGCTTCCTGTGCAAACACACACAGTCTACTCAACTGTCAGTTTCATTCGGCCATTATGTTTGAGATTTTTGCGCTGTGTAAAATGATGGGCGTTATGAGAAATTTTTAGAGCGTGATTTTTGTTTGAGAGGGATCTGCTTTTCATTTGCCACCTAAGCCCAAATTTACTTTTACGATTCCAAGGATATTGTCCGCAAAGAGTTGGTGCCATTTTAAAGGCCTATATATCCTCGTCTCAGATCATATTCGATCTTAATAATAATAAAGCGCTAAAATATGCCAATAAATTCTAAATATGTGCTACACAAACTTCTTTTAAAATCATTACCAGCCTTTAAGTTTCGTTTACATACGTAGGTGTATACCCAAAATTGCCTTTAACTCTATTAGCAGCACCTAAAATGTTCTAAACTTCACCAAATTTATGTATGAAGGCACATGGAGTCTAATTGTTTCACATAGGAATTCATACTCTGTATGTTCGTAGATACATATGGACCCTGCAGCGGAAAGTACTAGTCGGGAGTTCGGGGATCGAATACCGGTACCTCGCAAATCTATCACCCATGCTTTCTGCTATCGCATTTAACATGGAGTTGTCCTAGGAGGTGACAATTGACTCCCGGTACGTAACTTTGCCCTGGTAATTGTAGTAGTAACACGTAGCCTATAACCGAACCACGTTTTGTATCTCGCTACGTAACCTGGTACTAGTTATAATAAAGGCTTCCATAACAAAACATATTTACTTGCGTTTGATGGAATCCTTGTTAATTGCTTGCCAAACGAAATTATAATGACGGGTCAGTGGCGGGACGACTCATCTGTCAAGAGCGAAACATATAAATAGTACTATCTTTCTCACACATAAAAAAAAAATTTGTATAAAAACGATGTGAACGTGCACTTTGATATTTATGACATTTTCGCCACAATGTTACTATAGTGTTATTATTTCCGAAATTTTTATTATTAGTTCTAAGCGTAACAACGTAACGAAAATTATCCTGAAATATGCATTTACTGCAAAATATGCTGAAATAAGCAATTATTGCAAAATTTGCTGAAATATGCTCTAAGAAATATAAATCAAACTTTATATTTTTTGGAAAAACATTTAAGAATTTCATCAGCGTGTTGCTAAAATGCCTGACAAAAAACATGCCCGAACATATATTGGGTTGCCCTACTCATAAACCTACAAAATCGTATTTTCTGACCTAAATCGACAAGTTGCGATCTATAAACGACCTTTAAAAATTCCATAAAAATTGGCAATAGTATTAATTTTTAACAATTGCTGCAAATAAAGGTCAGCAAGTGTTACCTAAATGTTATTTATTACCGGCTACTATCAAACCACAATTCAAGTGATGTAGAGCCAACAGTTGACGTTGATTACCCTAACCAAAATAATCGAAAATATGCTGCCTGGAGATCCAGGACCTGCTGGTATTCGGCCAACTTGGAGACCAACACGCCCAACTGGGAGACCAACACGCCCAACTGGGAGACCTACACGCCCAACTTGGAGACCTACACGCCCAACTTGGAGACCAACTGGGCTGCTCAACCTCCGAGCCCAAGCCCTCGCGTTAGTAAGTACAAAAAAAAAGAGGTAAGGTTTCAATAATTAATTATATCTTTTTTCATCACATAGCCTGGAACAAAGCGAAACCTGGTTGGTGAGCGTCTGGCTAAATGAGACGATTATGGAGATTCAACGATGATGCTGATTATACGGAATTATAAAAAAAAAACTTTAAAATTTCACAAAGTAGGTTCAAAATAAATTAAGTTTTTCATTAAAATTGTGTTATTTCTTCCTATTAGCCGGCATACACAGTGCGTCTGACTCGTCAGTCGGTTAGGATGTGTTTGTGAAAATAAATATTTGTTAGTTACACCAACATGACTCCCGTCATGACTCTGAATGATTCAACT
>NW_016205633.1:0-2170 GCF_001687245.7 Rhagoletis zephyria
AGAAAATCCGTCTTGCCATTCTCACGTGATTGAGGAACAGAAGCGTGAAAATCCAAACATCGCTACATTCACATTTATAATATTATTAAGATGATTCATGCTTTAATTAAAACTACATAAGTCAAACTTTCAAACTTTATACAGAACTTAGAAAACTTCAACGAATTTTCGTCTAAATCTTGACCTTTTTAATCTGATTTTTTAGAACAATTTTGAGTACGCAGATAGATCGGGTTTAAACAAGTGCAAGTTTTAAGCGGCTAAAAATCGCGTTAATCTCCGAAATCGAGATTTGGGCCTTCGAAGTTCGAAATTGGACCTATGGTCAAAAACTATGTTTAATTATTGTATGTGAAGAACTAAAAAGGTATGTAGTTGGCCTCTTGCTCTTATTTAAATGGTATGGTATATAATTTTTTGTGCAAACTTATATTACAGGTGCTATAAGGGGTCAACGGTCAGATCTTCGAAAAATTAAAAACCTTATATTTCTAACAATTTTGAACTGATTCTTAAAAAAGTGATATCGTAAAAGGTTATTAAACCCAGTTTCTCCCTATATGCATTCTTGTATACTTCGAATATAAAAATTTGTGGAAAAACACTTAAAAGAAAAAAATACCAATTTTTTATAAAAAAAAAAAAATTTTTTACAAAAAAATTACTAATTAGTAATACAATTGAATACATTGTTAAAATGAAACAGAAAATTTCCTTCAATTTTATATATACAGTGAACCAAATAACAACTGGGACGCGACATTTCAGCAAGTTTTGGCTATTTTTCTTTAGTATATATCTGATTACTTAAGTTTAACTGTGTGCAAAAAAAAAATCTGCATGGTTCGACTAAGATTTCTAACTTCCTAATCAGCATCTTTAGATACAATTTTGTTATGCAGTTTTGTAGCCCATTTCATTTTAGGTGACAGGTAACAAAATCAACGCAAATAAGGTGAATTGACGCTAATAATTAACATTATTACCTTTTCAAAAGCGAAACAAATCCGTTGACAATATTGCTCTTTGATAGATAAAATTTGTGTGCTTAGCTTAACTAAGTGGCAGTGGCCGGCTACTACAATTAGTATTTGAAAATCACAAATTAATTTTTTTTGCGGCTAATCTGCCGCGGCGCGCCCTCCGAAGGGTTAAACTTTTTAATCAGAAATAAAAAATCCGAGTATGCAGTTTTTTAGCTCATTCAAATATAATATGATCAGTGGAAGTTTGAATTACATATCCTAAAATCCGCACCGATTTTTGATCTTTTTTTGCTGGCGGTAATATGCATTTTCTTTCATACAAAAACATTTCAAGCATTTTGTATATGGGTGAAATTATAACTTACACAGATGTCATTAAACTCAAAAATGTTTGCAGTTTTACCATAGGCTTGCATTTCTAGACAAAGTTGTGTATAACAAAACTTGAAAAATGCTTTAGGGGATTTTAGCGATTTTAGCGTTTCAAAATAAAACTGGTTCGGTTCATGGTTCGGTTCGAAGCCCGAAAAAAGCGACGGTTCGGTTCAAAACTGGTTTTCAGCCCTGGAAAAAATGTTATTGTTGAAAAAAAAAAATTAAATTATTTTATCGCTATTCACAATTTTTTACCTGACGGTAAAAAGAGCTTTGCCGACTTAGCTGTTTAGTTTGTCCGTGAAACATAGATAGATTTAAGTTGTTCTGTCAAATGTCCACTGATATGTGTTGTGTGTACCCATTTTTGCGGTAATCTTTCGAGTTTTTTTCTCATTATTTTATTTTAAATTATACTGTATTAAAAGATGTTATGTCTTTTCATTCTAAAAAAAATTGATGTTCAGATTCGATGCTTTAGAAATGTCCAGATTTTTGTCTACAGAAATCTACCTACAAACATACATAACTAAATTCAAAGAGATAATACCGGCAGAGCATGACGCCGCATGACCGTACCACCTGTTGCTGGAATTTGTTATGGAAACTACAATTCAAATGATATCACTATCGGCAGCTGTCGTGAGAATGTTGGCTCTCGCTGTTGGTGACATGGAATAAACAAGAATGCAAGGAAGCGGCGCGCAGAAAGCATAGCCTCATTGGTGGACAAGTTTATTGTGTAGCCGTACGATGCATACGTTACATGCATACATATGCATTCGCACTAGTCGCATCCTACTGACTGA
>NW_016205634.1:0-2170 GCF_001687245.7 Rhagoletis zephyria
CAAAACAGCTGATTTTGTCAAAATCACTGAGAGCCGAGTAGCGGTATCGTCATCGGCGCCACCTCTGTATTCTCTCCACCGTGTATACTATCATCGTCTTCGTGCGTCTTACGATAATTGACGATTGACTGATGCTTCGCTGGTATTTCGGCAAAGCAAATCAAATCAGTTGCTGTTGAGAGTGTTCGGATGCAAAAAGTTTTCTTACATTCCAAAACAATGTGGTAGATTCAAATAAATAAATTTATTAACATGTTATATGCACTTACGGTCAGCTGTTTAAGTTAAGTGACATTTTTACCAGTTTTGGCTATTTATATTTTTTGTTTATTTAATGTTTATTTTTTTTTGCTGACGGTGCCAGGCAAATTCTGCCGATCATTGCCAATCATTAAAAATTAACGCGATTTCTTAGCGCTTGAAATTTGCACCTTGAGCTACTAAATTTTAGTGGACTATAAAACTGCATACCTAGAACTTTTCTAGAAATTCTAAATAAACAGCCAAAGCGACAGAATAAGATGACTTTTTTAGAAATGAACTATGGTTTTCTGATGGAGAATAATTTTCTGATAATAATAATAATAATAGATTGGCGCTTACACATATGTTAGTGTTTGGCCGAGCTTCTCCTCCGACTTGTGGCGGAGGGACCTACAGTTTTACGCCGACTCCGAACGGCGATTGTATTTTTATGAGAAGCTGGTTTTCGTGTTTTTTGCGATGTTGCTTTGACCAGGGCTTGAACCCAAGCGTTTCGGAGTGGAAGCGCGCACTGCTTACCACTACACCACAGCGGCCGACAAGTAAATGGCAAAGCAAGGAAAATGGCAGTAGTCAAATCAATTTACCTAATGGTGAGTAATATGCCATATACCAAAGATGAAAAAGAAATTCATAAGAAAAAGATAACTTTGAAAACGAATTTTATTACGATTTTTTTTTCTTAAGATAATTTTACGACATTCTTCTGTATTATTATTTATCGCAAAATATCTGACTTCTCAAACATTAAAGAGCAGTGTCATATTATTATTATTGTTTTTCTTAACGGTTATAATGCCAACGGTACATAAATGCGTAACCCTAACGTATCGTTGAAAGTCGTGGACGTCCAAAGGGTCGAGATCAGCTAAACACCGAAAAGCATGTTCATTAAAAATATCAAGTCTTGACGTTGCCATAGCGTGACAGGGACAGGGACAGGGATAACAGCTTTGCTCCACAAGAGCCCGCGGGTACCCGCGGATGCCCAAAAAAGCCCAGAAAGCGTTCCTCACGCTAGAAAAATGTGTAATAGAGAGCGAATACCGTCCACTTTTGGATCGTAAATATTTTCTTTTTCGTGCCCGAAACAGGCCGGACTTTTTTCGGACAGAAATGTGCAAGAAGTAAATTTGAGAACAGTTTTGTTTGTTTACATAGGATAGCAAATTTTGTAAAATACACTAAAGGTTCAGAAATGTAGGTATTTGCAAATTTTATTAACTATATAAGATAAATACACATAAAATCATTTTTTAGAACTTATTTGTTGATTCCGTGCAAAAAAAGTATTTTTTTTGCGTTCCACACGCTCTGGGCACTTTTGGCACGGGTTGACACACTATTCACATGCGTGCATGGAGTAGTCGCGTTTTTGCATTGTAACCCACTAGGCCAATTTGTTAGGTGCTCCTAATGTCATGTTAGTTGGACCGCAGGTAAATACTACAAAAATGTATTGCCTAGTCACGTGAATTTTGAGTATAAATGAATTTGCAACTGGCTAAAGTAGGTGGAAAGTAGGAGAAGCCGAAGTAATAAATTGATACGAAGCGAGGAGATAACAAAGTTATAAGTATCTTAAGATATAGCTGCTGCGTATCAGATCAGATGAACGATAACATGAAAAGACACACATTTAGCATGGACGCACGATCGAATACGAACTCACTCTATTGCCTTTTGTACTACACAAAGTCATTCAAGCGAAGGCGACCATCTCTGTGTGTTAGTCATGGGGAATAGTCATGCTAATGGCAGCGCATGCTAGGTGAATGGGTTACCCCACTAACGATTTCTGTCGTGGCTGCATAGACGAGGAGGAGGTGGAGACTGTAGAACATTAGGTATGTTCAACATGCTTTCCGGGCTGTTTCGGTAATTATTCTATTACAAGTATTAAAAA
>NW_016205635.1:0-2170 GCF_001687245.7 Rhagoletis zephyria
AAACACTACTTTGAATTAGTTCCATGGTTACGCTTATGGTCGAGTGTGAGCCATGGCAGTCATACATTGTGCGAATAGAACGATTTTCATCTGCCCTTGTCAAATTTGGTTTGCAGACAAACCAGTTTCGGCGTTGTACCATCTTTCCTTTCGGCACAACGCCCATAACGGATTGTCTCTAAATCAAAGGCATGACGGGAAATCGTTCCACAATACATCGCATCTTTTTTAGCCCTTGAGTGCAGAGTACCCATAGTATTTGCCAAGCCTTTCCTCGATTGCAGTTATGGTTCGGCAAAAAATAATGCTTGAGCAGCCAAAACGTACTAGGTTGTATGTTTTCAATGACTAACGAAATATCCTTAACAGAAGGCAGTTAATAAGGACATTGTTGCATTTAAAGTTATCAGGTACTTGAGAAATTAAAAAAAAAAATACTGATTTAAAAAAACTGCCCTCGTAGTCAGCTACTATGTGTAAAGCTTAGAAACAATGCATAAAAACAATGTTTTGAATAAGTTTACGCTTATTTGCAGCCGCAATTAGCTCGGTGGGTAGTATTAGTTAATGGAAATAACGTAAACAAAAAAATATAGATATTAATAGATATGGCAGAAGATTTGTGAGAAAATGTTTTAATAACTTAAAACTGCACAGTGGTTGTCGAAATTTTACGGAGATCGTCACGGTTATCATATTTAATCGCTTTTATTATTTCCAGCATATTTAATCGCTGCAATAATTTTTACTTCGGAGTTGTACTTTGTGATTTTGTTTTTTTTTATATACGTTTTTTTTAAATTCATTTATTTTATTCTACATTAATTCTTTCTACTTGATCTTTAATTCTCGATTATATATACATACATACCATATGTACATGGTCACCTGAAATCCAAAAGGCTTTAACAAAAAAAATACCGTTTTGATTGATTACCCGGATAACACAACTCTAAGGGTCGTTTTTACAGTGACGTGTTAACTCTCTTTCGGCAGTTAATTACAGGTTTTCCGTACAAAAAATGAGAGCTAACTGCCGAATTTGAGTTAACCTCGCATTCTAAAAACGGCACTTAGTTTGAAGAACAATTGGTTTTATAAGGCTCTAGTCGTAGACTATGCTCTAATTCTAATTTAAAAAGCCATGCATGTGGACATATTTTTGCAAGCGCCTTCTTTTATAATGTTTTCTGTTCCATTTCATGATCAGTGCGAATTGTCTACAAATTTAATCCCATAGAAATCTATAAGGGCAAATCTAAAAAACAGGTAACCTTGGTGTTGTTTAGCTTTATTTTCACTGTTGGAAATTATATCAAGCTGGTTGCTTTTGGATATAATTCATTGACGTATACTTGAAGCCTCAAACAAAATTTGGATCAATTTGCTGCATAACTTTTGAATTATAGGTGTTTAAATAAAAAATAATAATGAAAACAAGTGAATTTTTTATGTAATTTTTAAGAGATGAAAAATTAATTATGTCATAACTTTTGAAGCACACCATATATTGATTTGAAATTTTATGTGCAATTAGTACTTATGTGTACACTTCATTAAAAAATAACGAAATGGCAAGTAACTCAAATTCTGTAATTCCACATTTCACAATTTTCAAAATTTTCGGTTTATCGCGTATAGTTTTTGAAGCATTTAATTTTAAGAACTTTTTAAGTATGTATTGTGTTCTACAAACAATTACGAATAATTTGATACCTTAGCAAGAGGTGTGCTTTCAGAATAAACTAACTTTTAAAGATAAAATATTCTGAATTTGAGCGTAATTTTTATTTAAAAAACACCTTAATTGAAGGCACATTTGGAAAATACATCGAAACGATCTAAATCATTCTATTCCTTATAAAATTACATATACCTGTAAAATGCTTCAAAAAATGTTTCTCTAGAAGTGTGTAAAAACTCTGATTTACTACTTTTAATGATGCTCCTTCTTTTACTCAGAATATTTCGAGAGTGGTATCAAAGCAAATTTTTTTCGACAAATGTTCTGATAGTTGCTCTTACTTAATTGGAACCTTCTAAATTCCATGGCGTCCTCAGTTTTACCCTATTGGCTCCACTTTTCGAGATAGCGGTGTTTGNATTCTATTCCTTATAAAATTACATATACCTGTAAAATGCTTCAAAAAATGTTTCTCTAGAAGTGTGT
>NW_016205636.1:0-2170 GCF_001687245.7 Rhagoletis zephyria
ACAGCCTACAGACCAAGACGAAGGCGCTGGACTGTTCCTTTTTTTTTAATTAAATTTTTAAAACCCGTATAGCTAAAAGCGAACAGTAAAGAGCTTTCAAGATAGTTGCCCAAATTGACAATTGTCTAACGAAAGACTTTTGCCTTTCGAAAGACTGTGGTGGGTTGAAAGACATGTGCCAGAATTAGTCTGTATAACTCTGCCACAAGCAATCCGACAGCTAGTCGGGTGTATATCTTAACTTTTGCTAGGGCTCTGTCAAGTCGTGCAGGTACTGGAAGATAGTTACGTTATCGCGGAAACTATTAAAGCTCTACGTTTTCGTCTTCCTGATCTCTTTATGTCATAAAGTTTATGGTATGTTGCCACCCAGATGCGTTGGCTACAGTACATTCATTGCTTTCGCACAACTTTGCTGAGCACTGAGAGGCCGTGAGAATAACACGAAGTCTTCAAGTGGTTGCTGCGTTTGAATTTGAGCTCACGAAAGCTGCTATTTAAGGTATTTATTATTTCTTCTAACTCCTTACAATATGTTGGTCTTCTCGTAGTTAAAAGCGAAGCAATCTTTGCAAATGGCGTAGTATGAATCACGATCGCCAGTCGGCTAGACTTTGCAACGCACGCAGGATATTGGCCAGTATTTAATTTTTCTCATTTTCATAATATCCAAAAGTTCTAAAATTCCTTTTGATCTAAGCAAATCAATACATAGTAGACAATTATTACAATTCTCAGTGGGTGTGTGTGTGTGTGTATAAACTTTTCAAATACTTTGCAGGCCAAAGTTTCCTTATTATTGAACACAACTGCAAAACTTTAATTACTAAAAAAAAAATGAAAATCAATCTTGCGTGCGATAACGCTATGAATTGAAATAAATATTTTCGCTTTTTCACCGAATTGAAATTCATAAATTTTAGCAGAAAGTTTGAGAATATTACGCCTGAGTTGAAAAGCATGAGGGAATTTGTAAATCTTAGATAAACACAGAAGCAGCTTAATAAAAGTGGATGCTTCAAACGCACTTAAACATCCATATTTTATGCAATAAAATTCAGCAGAGAATTTCTCAAAATGGAAAGAACTGCATATTAACTCGGCTTACACTCTCAAATGGCTGAATGGACTACGACTATAAAGCAAAGAAAATGGGTAAAACAAAAATGCTCGTCTACTTAGGCGCCTTGCGCTCAGCCAACTGTGGAGTAGTTAACGAAAGCATATCTACAAGTACATACATATGTATATGTGTAAGTATGAAAGTACGCACTTAAGCTGCAATGTTACACCAGCCAGGCCGTCAGTCAGGCAGCTAGTTTGAAGAATGGGGCAGCGAGCTTAAAAATGTTGAAATTACTTAGCATACAAATGTGCATGCCTATGTATCTACGTATGTATGTTTGTACATATGTATATTACGTAGTATGTACCTCAAGGCATACATATATGTAATGTAATCTAAGCACATACATATTTACTACATGCATACCTAGATCATAAAGCAAATTTCTTAATTTCTCCATGCAGTAGCAATGCGGTAAGCAAGTCAACTTAAGTACTCGTACTCACACTTGCAAACTTACAAATTTACAAATTAATAATTCACTTGTAAAGCAAAGCAGAGCAAAGTAGCGAAAAACTCTGCTTCAACAACGCTTAAGCGCACTATTGTTGCTGATGTTGTCGCTACTGTGGCTACTATGTACATTAGGGTGGTACTTAAAAGTAGGAACCTAATTTTTTTTTTATTGTGATATCTATGATCGTGGTATTACCGATTGAAGGGGTGATCGTTAATTTGACTTTAAGGAACACCCTAATATATATATGGTAGTCCTTAAAATATAAACACTTTGGGGCATCGTTTTATTTTGTATTATGTACAAAATAAAGACATCCACGAAAATTTGCTAATTTTAAAAAAAAATTTAGGAGTCGATACTAATTAGTTTTTTTTTTTTAAATCGCTAAAACTCGGGCTATAATCCAGCGGTTTATCCTACTATGACTGTAAATATAGCAGTTTGTGAGTGAGTGTGTAAGTATGTTTGTCGCTCTTTCGCGCAAAACTAGCTCGACGTATTTCAATTAAATTTAATCCACATATGGGTTGTGACAGTATAGAATATTTTTTGAAGAGAGTTGCCACCATTTCAAAAGTTAAAGC
>NW_016205637.1:0-2170 GCF_001687245.7 Rhagoletis zephyria
TCCTACGCCCGAAAGAAGTACACGTACCAAGTTTCGTTAAGATATCTTAATTTTTACTCGAGTTATCGTGTGCACAGACGGACGGACAGACGGACGGACGGACAGACAGTCACCGCTTAATCGATTTCTCTTTTCATTCTGATCATTTATGTATACATTTGTCTATATCTATCTCGATTCGTTTTGCCTGTTACAAACAACCGTTATGTGAACAAAGTTATAATACCCTTGTGCACAAGTGCGCTCGGGTATAAAAAAGTCAGCAAAAAAATGCCAAAAAATAAAGGTAAATCCGAGAAACTTCCAACTATTTATTCACCCGTCACCGCATATACCAACATGAGGAATGTACTAAGATATCGTGGGATTTCTGGTCTTGCAATATATACTAAATAAATTCCAACGTCAAAGTCTACCCTCGGCAACATGAAAAACCTATGCGTGAGTGGGTCACGGTAGAACGGTTTGAGAACAAGCACCTTGTGTGCCCGGACCCATCATGGGAAAGATCCACCCAGCTAGTTTTGATTCTCATGTGAAGACGAATCCTGACATCAATTAAGGAAATGCAATGCGCGGGCTAAGGAAAGAAAACCTATCGTCCTTGTGACATGCAATCAAATTGACAAAGGATCGCTTCTATGAGTATTTGGAGGGCTCTTTTGAGTAACCGCTCTTCAGGCTATAAAAAGCTTGATTGTTGACCTCAATTTTGGGGTGGGAAAATGAACGGATATGTAGTTGAGTGTCGACGAAACGCCAGACAATAGGCTACAGCTGAAAAAATATTCACTCAAAGCACGTTTTCGACATCGTAATTTGTTCAAAACACTGTTTTAAGACTTTCATGACTATATTTTATTCAAAAATTAAAACAATTTAGTTCTAAGAATATTTATGACTATTTAAAAGCACTTTTATACAAAATAGCTAAAAACTACTACTATAATACTCGAACTAAAAATATTTATTGTTTTTTTCTAACTGCGAAGTTTTCACAAAGATCACTCATTTGTAGGTATGTATGTGTATACGCACACACATACGTACATAGTATATTTATGTATATAGACAAAAAAAAAGTAGTGGCAATTAATAATTTACATGAATATTTCATTAAAAAATAAATATGTATACATATGTACATTTACATGTATTACGCTAACTTAAAAATACTTTACTAATTAACAAAGTCTTTTTACATAAAAATACAAACACATTTATATATAAAATATATGAAAGGTAAAATTAAGAAATAAAAGCGAAAAATGGATTGTACATGTGAATGCTTTCAGGACATTCAGCTTCATTTGTCTGTATACAAGTACACAAATTCAATTTGCAATTTAAATATTTACTACATACATATGTACATACATAATATTTTATCAACTGTAAAAACAAAAACAAGATTTGAAATTGTAAAAGATAGCTACTCTAAAAAGAATTTACTTAAGGAGATAAGAGTTTTAGGTGGTGAAATTTTGAAGCAAAAGTTCAGTTTCTTTTTCAAGTCCGCTGCCCATCGTTTATCGTTTATTTAAGCAGCTCGCAAAAAGAGAAAATCTTATCTTAAACATTTATACACATGGCCGCTGGCTTTAAATTAATATTGTTGTTGTTGTATTTTATAATTCTCAAACTAAATTTTATTTTATATAATACAATAAAAATAAATACAATGCAACACTTATAAATACTATACGAATCGATTCATTCATTTGGTTTCGTCTATTTTACATAAATCATACGATTCTTTGTGTTCAATAAAAAACTAAGTTTTAAAAAATTTTATTTCAAAAACANCGCCTTTACTTGTGTGTGTGTGTGTGTGTGTGTGTTGTGTGATGATAAAGCCATTCGTTTCGTAATTATTGCAGCGTAAAATTTGTAAAAAAATATACTTTGAATGTTTTTTATCTAAAGTGTTTTTTTTTTTAATTTCTGTCAGTATTTAGGTTTTCTGCTTCTGGCTCTACATCATCTCGTGCCGGTCTTGTGGAACCTTGATGAACCAATGCATCCATTTCCTCCTTCTTCGCGCGCTTGAAGAATCCAAGCTGTCAATTACAAATATTTAAAATAAATTTAGTAAAAGAAAGCAAACGGTAGTAAAAAAAATGTATTTATGCTCTGATTTGTTTCAAATTTGGCATGTTTAGTTGAAACG
>NW_016205638.1:0-2170 GCF_001687245.7 Rhagoletis zephyria
TTTTTTTTTTTTTTAAATCAGTTAATATTTACCCGTGCCGCCGAGGCTTTAAAGTTTCCCATGTATTTTACATGGGGAAAATAATTTTTTTTTCGTAAAATTGCTATAAATTCGTTAAAAATAATTTTTTTTTCCGCTAACAAGACTATTTCGCTTCAGAAACCTTCAGAAAATAACACTGAGATGCTTATTTAACTTAAAAATTTTACTAACAGCCAGTTTCACCAAACTATTTACGTGGAAATTAACTTTAATTTTCGAATTTTCGGTTTCACCAATCAATTTTAATTTTGATTTAAGTGACCTATGCTCTGCACTTAAATAAAAGTTAAATCAGAATAACCACACTCAGAGGTGTTACACGTTTAATCACCTGATCATTGTGTAACTGCTGCTTACTTGTATACCAGCCCTGCTTTTACAACACAGCGTGCCAAAGCTTTCAAAAGCTCTCAGTACAAATGAAAGCGAAAGCTAGTCCTAGTCTGTTTTACAACCACTTTTTACTCACTTAAATAAATAGTTTATTGAAACTGAAAATTATTTAAATGAGAATTAAATACAAAATTAAATTAAAGTTAATTTCCACTTAAATAGTTTGGTGAAACTGGCTGTAAGTGTGTTTTAATAACCGATAATCTTATCTGTTATATATAAAAATTAGTTAATTTATGTTTTCATAACCACATCAGGCACGAACAGCTCAATGGATGTGTTTAATTGCATTTTACTCGGTGTTTTGTGTAGGTTTATGGTAAAAAAATTTGGAAAAATAGAGTTGTCAGATATCTTAAAATCTAAAATTATTTAAAGTTCAATAAAATATTTAAGTTTATTCATCAAAACTAAAAGCGTTTGAAGATATTTATAAATATTTTTGAACAGGGTGGCCACCTTCCTAAAAAAAATAGAACAATGATTATTAAAAATTGAAGCTTATGCCATGATAGCGACGATATATCGCGCTCTTAAATAAATATGCATTTTTGGACCATCCTAATGTACATCCCAACATACATATAAAAACTTTCATGCATAAGCATACGAACATACACACAACTGTATAATATTCATTTTAATTTTTCAAGTTTGCTCTATGAATTATTGTCGCGACCACAGTGCGTGCCTGTCTGTTCCACCCATGACGTATATGCATACATTTGTCAAAAAAGTTCTAAGAATTTCATATTTTCATATACATATTTACGTACATATACATATTATATATACGTATAAATATATATTTAAATATATTATATTTAAAACAGCAACACACCTAAATACAAATGTATCTTTAAATATAGATTTTTAAAACAATTTTCTAAAAATTTGGCTACTGATTTTTCTTATTTTGAGAGCATGTCAAATAATTTTGGTTTTAGTTTTCATCAGATCGCGTGGCTATTAACTGAAAAAAAGTTACTTATTTTTGTGCATATACATTTACCATTTCGGCTTGGTATATTAACCTAGTCGGCATACATAATTTAATTTGTGTGCAATTTTTTTTCCGAAGGCCCCAATTTCCACTCTGTGGTATTTAATTAACGAAATGTATTACATACAAAGCAAAGCATTTTCATTTTCCACTAGTAGTCATTTACATGTTGATTCCTGTAATGGAAGTTAGAAAGGTGGACATCACATACATATGTACAATATTTATGTGTTTGTATGTGCACTCAGGTATACTTAAGAATAGATACATAGCAATGTACATGCATTAAATTAGCATACTGGACTTAGGTCAGAAAAATAATTTTATTAATTGAAGCGCATATACATATGTACATATATATCGTAGACATATACATACGTACATAAAAATGTACATATTTGTATGTGCGTAAATATATGTAATACTACATGTTTTTATTTAAGTGTTCGTGTAAGTGCCCTCTTCATTTGGAGTATGCATTCATATATATTTAATTACGTAAATAAATCTATGTATTTTTTGTTTGTTAATAGCCATGACCAGGGAACGGATTTTATGGAAATTGCCTTTTTTTCTGCTAANCGATTTAGCTTTCCCTGATTCCATATACATATACACATTTGATGTTGCCTTTTTTTGCCTTTTTTAAGATATTTGCCTTTTTTTTGCCTTTTCTATCTTTGAAAAAGTGATTATAGCATTTACATTTTTTTTAAAGATTAAAAAATATAC
>NW_016205639.1:0-2170 GCF_001687245.7 Rhagoletis zephyria
TGTATGTACATACATATGTAAATGCATGTGTGTGCACCTTTCTATTAATATCGTTGAATTATTTTAATATCTATTGCAAAATTTTATTCAGACAGGACTAAAAAGTAGAAAATAAATAATATAAAAAAAACTTTTAATATACAACGCTTTTATAAATGGACTAAAAAGTAGAAAATAATATTTCTCAGTCCCATAGAATTTGTTTTGATAACTTTTGATTTTGAAATTTCAGCAAAAGTCATTATAAACAATCTATGAAATTGAAAATGAAAAGCGTGGGGCGCATGTAATACACTTGAATTGATATGAAAAGTAATATATGTACGTATGTATGTGGGTATATTAATAACGACCGCTTAAAATCGATTTCAAAGTTCTACTTTCGCTGTAGAAATTTTAGGTCTACGTTATGTAGTTTGACTATTGTCAATTAAATCGAATGCTTTGTATTGCATGCGCTCCACGTTTTTCATTTTCAATATCATAGATTGTTTATAATGACTTTTGCTAAAATTTCAAAATCAAAAGTTATCAAAACAAATTCTATGGGACTGAGAAATATTATTTTCTACTTTTTAGTCCATTTATAAAAGCGTTGTATATTAAAAAGTTTTTTTTATATTATTTTTTCTCTTTTATTCTATTTGTTTAACATATGCATAGTTATATATTTGCTCATACATAATTACTTCCAGTCAAGTATATAAGTACGCATATAATTCGCATACTCTTTTTATTTTTGCCTGCATAGGCACGCGTATATACATATGTATCTAAGAATGTAAATATTTTTAAACATACCCTGCAAAAATGCGACTAAGCCAGGACGACTTCGGGAGCAAACGCAAAGGAACTTGCGACTAATACCACTACTGATCTGTTTATATGGAATGAACTGTTCGCTTTTGTTCGAGCATGTCCTATGAAGAGATTAATTGTTCCCCTTTATACGCGAATGGGTACAAAAAGCGACTATTCACTTTTAAAAAATAAAAATGAAAATTTGCGCCAGCCGCGATTCGAACCATGGTGCTCAGGTTTGTTAAGCGATTACTCTCTCTATGTGCCAACACCGCACATGAAATTTCATTGACTAAGTGCGCACATATCATTAAATCGTTAATAGTACCCGTTAGAGATGAGTCGGGGACTAATTGATCTCCAATTATACACGTAAGGGACCAGTCGAGACTAATTGATCTCCATTACTACCCGTATGAGACCAGTTGCGACTAATTAATGCCCAATTGTACCCGATTGAGAGTAATCTCGGAATACTCTCTTTAGAGATTAGTCGCACAATTTTTTGCAGGGTAGGAATTCTTTTCCGCGCATACCTATGTACATATGTACGGATAAGGGTTGTTGCGAATATTCGCATTCGCATTCGCAACCCCGGAGCTTCCGAATTAATTTTAACATTCGCATTCGCAAAAATCAATGCGGATCTTTTGCGAATGTGAATATTGAATGGGCCGAAAATTACAGTTACTACTGAAAGAAGTCTGATGAGGAAATGTGGTGATTTCCGAAATAGCTATCACTTCTACCATTTTTTCAAATTATTGTTGCTTTTCCACAAAAAATTTTCTTTAAAAAACGGACTCGAGCTCAGTAAAAATTGTTGAATATAATTGTTGTTAAAAGGCCAAAAAATAACAAACAAAAAAATAAAAATTCTCAAAAACTAATAATTGCACCGCAATAAAAATAAATAAATATAAATGAAAGTCCTCTCAACTGGTAAAGTGCCAATCGAAAAGAATTTACAAATTGGCCAAGTTCCAAGTTTTTCAAATTTGTCGCCTCGAGCGAGTAGTTATATAAGTTTTTATTAGGTACAGTTGTAACGTAGCATATCCGCTACGATACAATAACATACAGCATCGTACATACATACAATATTGTACGTACATACTGCACCGCACATACATACAACATTGTACATACATACTCCACCGTACATGTAAATACAGACATACATACAGCGACGTACATACACACACCATTGCACATACACACTACACCAAGTGAGCACTGCTAGCAGCACACCAGCAGCATGCCCGANGGTAAAGTGCCAATCGAAAAGAATTTACAAATTGGCCAAGTTCCAAGTTTTTCAAATTTGTCGCCTCGAGCGAGTAGTTATATAAGTTTTTATTAGGTACAG
>NW_016205640.1:0-2170 GCF_001687245.7 Rhagoletis zephyria
AAGCTGCATACCCAAAATAATCTAAAAATTCAGATTAAAAAGTTGAAAAGTTGTTGAGTTTTCCTAAATTTTGTACAAAGTTTGAAACTTTATAGGGTCTTGGTTAAATCTTCTTCTGCTTCTTATTTGGCGCTGTAACCGCCTAAGCAATTTTGGCCGGGTTCAACAAAGCACGCCAGTCGTTTTTCCTCTGTGCCAACTGACGCCAATTGGAAATGGCTAGTGAAGCCAAGTCCTTCTCCACCTGGTCTTTCCAACGCACATGAGGCTTTCCTCTGTTACCAGCATCGCGACCCGGGTTGAGCTTTCTGTAAAGTATTCTGCCTGAGTGGTACAGTTCTGCGACTATTATTATCTTCTCTTCAAAGGGAGTCACGTTGTCTGAAGCCTCGTTTAGCATCAAACGGCGCGGTCCTTCCCAATTCCGCATTAGATTCGCGGGGATACCAAATTTAGAAATCGGGGCCAAAAAAACGGCACGAGATTTTAGAAATATTTTTATTTTTAAATGTGAAATATAGGCTGACTTCCAAAACGTGAATTGCATTGCGTACCCATCCGACCAAGAAACGTACATATGTTAGCGGATGTTACGAGCTTTACGATAGTTTCTCTTACCCTCAAGCTCCGCCTCACCTAATAGTCTCGTATTTCAAACGGAAGTTTGTATTTTTTGCTTTTCTATCCGTTGAAGGCATCGAGAATGTATTTGTTATATAATTCTTCACTAAAAGGCTTATTAGGCGTATCTACTCGTATGTACCTTACATTAGAACGCACCAGAAAAGTAGCATTTACATATGCAAATACACATCGTGTAAGAGCGCTATAACCTTTCTCGGACAAAATATTCAAAAACTATATAGAAAGAGGCATCGCTTAAATAAAAATTTTATAAGAATATTTCAAAACATTAAAAGTAAGTAAAAGTAATTTGAGCATAAATACTAAACACTAAACAATTAATCAAATTGATTAATTTAAGGAATCCTGTATCCTTTGCAGGATAAATATATTAAACTAAAAACATACCTATCCTTATCAAATAGCACAACTCAAAAATCCCGTAGGATCCGGAAGGAGTTAGCAAAATTATGAATATCAAGAAAAAAACAAAGGATGGAAAGTGATGTTCAACAACAAGTAATTTTTAAGCAAAAAATACCAGCGACTTCAATGCTCATACCAAAATTTAGGATTATCGTTAATTTCTTCATGACGCGATGATTAGTGTGAGACCATCCTTGAGGTACACCCTTTCCTATAAAAAAATACTAATCGAAAATGGTTCACGTGGTCCAAAGTTACCTGGAATATATGTACATAAAATAAAATAAAATATTTCGAAGAATTAATAAACTTCCTCATTTTTGAAGTCAGTTAATAATAAGTTTTAATTGCATATTTTCATATTAAAATTCTTAACTAATGTACACTTATTATAATAATTACTATAACATTTACCTAAATCACTTCTAAACACGTTTATATAAACTTAAACATTGTTTTACAACACGAGAAAATTGAACTACTGTAATCTTTTATTATGTTAAATATGGGAATAAACTGGAATGGAACAGCTGTAATTATCGTGAACTAGTAATTTTAATGCTTGTTTACGATTCTTCTCTCGATGCATTCTCGATGGGTAAATCGTAACAATATCCTAATGCTTTCGTCACTTCCTCGATAATCGAACGGACCGAAAACATAGCCGTTTTCATTAATTTCCCGATAGAAAAACGGATCGAAATAACTTCCGCCTGAGATACGTTTCCATTATCGAAAACACTTCAAAAAACCTTTTGAAAACGCATGTCGAGAACGAGAGTTCTGCTGCGACAAACCGAGCGACAGATATGTAATACTTTTACGATATATTTTCGGAACCGGTCGATGGTGACTACCGTCTAGGACATTGCCTTGTAAAAGTAATCGCTGAAATACACGGTAAGCTATATGGCTACAATGCTACATAGCTGCAATAGGTCCATTCTTTTGCAACCGAGCTACAAAAGAAGACTCGCTTAAATGACGAAATACACGCAAAGCAACAAAACAAACTTGGCTATTTATCCAAGTTCAGCCAGGTCGGTTAAAAAATACGAGACCTGAAGAGACGTGTTGTTAAGTGAAAAAACTGCTCTATTGTGAATTGTTAATGGGAAAG
>NW_016205641.1:0-2170 GCF_001687245.7 Rhagoletis zephyria
GAGACACGAAAAAAGCTACATTTTATCCTAATAAAGGCGCATATTTCGATGCAGGTAGGTTTATGTACTGGGAATAGATACGAGTATGTAGGCCAAGAACAGTTCTAGAACATGAATACCTATTCATTTATTTATTTATATTACTATTTCTTACTTCTATCAAGCGGAAGCGTGTCTCAAAAATCTGCATCAAACCGAGATACTTCAACATTTCGCTCATTTTATGTGTCCAACGACTTCTTATACGGGGCCCTTGGTAGCCCTAGGTTCCAGCATAAAAGTAATTATTTGACTACATGTCTGTCTCCACACCCGAAATCAAGATCAAGTCATGATGAACGGAGTACATGTGGCCAGTGGTCCAGAAGTACATTGGCACTATTAGAGTAGCAAACGTTGATTCAGATCACTACATACATATCTTGTCGCAGCCAAGATAGCCTATATGTAGCAATAAATGTGTGTTTAAAAACAGAAGGAAATTTCGACGGAGCCAATTTACCACGCCTTGACAACAACGAGACAAAATGGCAATTTGAAATAAATGAAAAACAAAACTGCTTAAGATGACGCCAGCGCCAAGAAGACTTAAAGAAGCTGTTCTACAGGGTGGTATCCTCTCCCCTTTACTGCTTAACTTCTACATTTCGAAGCTCCCTCAGCCACCGGAGGCTATTTCCTGATCTCATATGCTGACAACTATTAGATATTGGCGTCAGGGAATATAATTGGTGACCTCTGCTCAAAAGTAAACCGTTAGCTCTCCGACCTTTCTCGTTTCTTCACTGCAAGGAGCTTAACACTCTCCCCAACGGAATCAACGGTGACCCACTTCAATACCTGAACGAAGGAGGTCAGGCTTCAACTAGGCATTAACGTCAATGGCACATCAATTCCGACGGGGAAACCCCAGGAAAAAATTGTAGGGTTCACTTTTGACAACCGCCATTATCAACAAAGTACAGAGCCGCAACAAGGTCCTCAAGGCGCTTGCCGGCAGCACCGCGGGCAAAGAACGTTGTTGGCAATATACAAGGAAATTGACCAGCCGGTTCTCAACTATGTTGCACCTGTTTGGTCGCGAGGACTAGTTGGAATCCTGAACGCCTGATGTCACCTGAGCATCACCTACACAGCGAGGCCCAAATGGTTACCGTAAGGGAGCATAACGAAATACTCAGCAAGCAGACCCTTGCTCACGATGGAGCCTCCGCTTAGGCGCGACAGGGGCACTACAACAACAACAACACTGCTTGTCAGCTGAGCAATTTCAGTCTGGCGTCAGTGGGTGGAATATAGGCGGATGACCCATGCAATCCAAAGGAAGAGTGGCGCTGCCACATGTACAAACTTTCGCGAAATCTGCGTTCAGATCATTAGGTATAAGTTCTTATCCAACGTTTTGTGCGAAAGTCTAATCCCAATTGTCATCAAACCCATTGGGTCTTATCTAGACCCAGTAGATAGACCTGGTATTCACCTCACGTGATGTCTGAGTTTGATATCTCCACGAAACTAAAACGGCTGTTTGAGCAACACTGCTGGCTATGCCAGAATTGAGAAGAGCCTCTCAGAGCAGTGTGATACCAAGCTAAATTTCAGACAGGCGACTCTCTACCGTGTGACTTCATTAATATAATGCTGGGAGGAGGGATAAGAAAAGCTGCGGAGCTAAATCGAACGAGAGCTATTTTCTTTTTTTTTCTTTTTTGAGTTGGATATGGAGGTCAGGCGACCGCGGGGAGAAGTTTTTGGAAGCTTTCCTTTAAACTCATCACTGGTCTACCCTGTACAGTCAGTATTTTGCGTAATTTAACACCTTTCCAAAGGCGGCCTAAAATTTTTCACCGGCTAAGCTTGAAGCCAAATGAAATTGACACTTTATTACCAAAAACTGTGCATTTGTTCCAGTAAGCCTTCGTATCGCGGCTAATGAGAGTTGACCTCGTGGCCACAATTAAACTTGGGCGCCATTGGCAATGTTAACTTCAACGCACAGAAGACAAATATGGATAACATACGGAAAATTAAACAAAACTGCTGCTGTTGCTACGTTTGCTGCTTTACTGTTGCTGGTTTGTTGAAGAGCAACGGCTGTTGTTACGGCTTTCACCGCGTGCATTTAGAATAACTGCAAATTTCAGCGTGATTATTTTATGCAGTTTTTTTT
>NW_016205642.1:0-2170 GCF_001687245.7 Rhagoletis zephyria
TCAAAAGAGCCGGCTATATCGCTCTTTAGTTCAATTTAGTTCAAAAAATGGTGCACAATCATAAATAAGTAATAAAACTAAAAGAAAAAAAAAATAATAAAACTTAGCAAAGAAGAATGGGTTTGGCTGCATCTTCGAAGTAATATGAGCAACCCAAAATTACGCTATAAATGCCTGTTAGGATCATCTGCCGTACAGCAGGTTGCAACTCTGTCTGCTCTTCGTTTAAGAGAGGCATCTCAGTGGAAGCCGAGACGACGCTTGGGACACTCTTCTGAACTTTAATTTTACTTTCGTTCAAGCAGCACGCATCGATGTGACTCATTGTGGAAATTCCAAGCCGGTAATGTTTCGAAGCTCAATGGTAGGAGGACTGTATGTTTAAAGAATTTCCAAGGGCAGACACGACCAATCAGATTCTTGCAAGAAAATAACGCATTTGTATGCTATTAAATCGTGAATTCTGGTCCTGAAAGAATTGGTGTATACTCCAAAAAAATAAAGTTGCATACAAAGCCCTATAAGTCTGATCTCAAGACAAACTATGTGCCTAGGTGTGGTCGAAAAACGTTTCTTAGCTTATGTTCCTTAAAAAGAGAAATTATACTGTTGTTGTGTTCTAATGGGTTATTGACGTAAAGGCAAACATAAAAATGATTTCCAGCGGCAGCCTTACCAACACTGAGGGAAAAAATAGTAAAATCAAACAAAAACCTATTTGAGCTTGCTAAAAGCGTTAACGAAAGTACGCCCATATTAAAATGAAGCAATTTTCACTTTAAGGATTAGATTGGTTCATAAAAACACTCTTTCTGGAAATTCATAAACGCTACATCAGAATATTTTTATTTGTGATAAAAAAAGAGACGCGGATTTTTTTTTTTTTTTTTTAAAAAAGTTTTCTTAGAGGTCGCGCTGGTCGGTTTTTTATAAAAACACTGATGTTCTCAATTTTTTTTATTTTCTTGACATGTTAAAATGCAGGTAAAAACGTGGTTTTTACATATAATTACTCTGGTATTATTGGGGAACTTTCCCTTAATTACACACCTGTCTTGGACAGTTAGAATGGGTCTAGTTCCCGAAAATATGCTCTCGAAAAGATATTAGTAAAATTAAAACGTTGATACTGAACGATTTACGCATTGTCATGGGTTGGAACTTGTTACCAGGGGGTTTCTGGGGTTGCTAATTAGGAATCTGAAGTCAGTTTTTCGAAATTCAAAATGGCGGTTCATTTTTTTTAAATGATTGCTTTTGTTCGAAACCCGGCACTCGAGGGCTTTTGGGGTCGCCGATTACGAATCTGAAGTAAATTTTTTTTTATTCAAAATGGCGGATCCAATATGGCGATCAAATTAAAAAAACTGAAATTAAAACGTTGATACTGAACGTTTTAAACATTGTCAACGGGTAAAACACGTTTCCAGTGGGTTTCTGGGGTTGCTAATTACGAATCTGATGTCAGATTTTCAAAATTCAAAATGGTGTATATAAAATGGCGACCAACTTTAAAAAAATTATTGGATTTGTTCAAAAATCTCACTATCTCACTTCAAAATGTAATGAAAATGTATTGATATAGAGCGTTTTTGAATCGGCAGCTGAAATAGGGCGAATAGGGGAAACGAATTCTGAAATGGGGCGTTCTTCAACCAAATTCTGAAATAGGACGTTTTTAAAAAGTTTTTTGATATAGGGCGTTTTCGAACTGGCCACCCCGAGATAGGTCGATCTTCCACTCAGCAGTCGATATACTATTGGTAGTTTGCCAATTTAGTCCTTGAATTCATTCTTAGCTGTTTACATAATAGTGCTTAATAAAGCTTACTACATTTCTCCTCTTTTATAATTTTTGGACTTTATGAGTCAATTTTTAAGCAAAAATGCTATTTCAGCCTCAGTCGTAGCCCCCATTTGCTTTTAATAATACTCTTGCTATGTTAGAGCACATTGAACGCATTTCTTCTAATTCTTTCCCAGGAATGTTTGGGTCGGGAAAAACTCAAAATTCACTGATGCAGTTCTCACGTTGTCTGTCTTATATAGTTTCGCTAACAGTTTTGCAGAGGCCACACCCCTGATCGTGCCACCTTTGATCTAAAAAGTAAAAAAAATAAATATCAGAAATAAGTTTCGCTTTAAAATTTCCATCTCATTCAAAAAAAAA
>NW_016205643.1:0-2170 GCF_001687245.7 Rhagoletis zephyria
TCCTTCTTCTCCTTCTCCTCAAGACAGATGTCAGACGTCAGCTGCCTTCTTCTAATGTATTTTTAATTATTCATGATTCATTTGCCAGATTTGGTTGGACGGTTCGCTGGTTAGAGGGGGCTGAGATATTTGCACTGCTTTTTTCAGTATTTCATTTTTGATGTTAACCCTTTTTTTCTTCTCATTCTCGTGAATCCCCTCAGTCTTTGAACCTTCTTCTCTAAACACTTTTTTGCCAACTTTTCCTGCAGCAGTGTTTCGCATTTTAGTTTTAAGCTAGAAGATGCAATCTCTTTTTGTTTCGGTGTGCATCGCCTTGTAGTTTATAAAAAGCCCACTGTGTGTTCTATTCTAGTTTGAGTAGACTGAGACGAAAAGAAATGCACAACTAAGCGAGCTTACAAGTTACTTTTATTTCATTCAGTTTATTTTGGTGTGTGCATTGTTTCCACTTTCCAGACTCGTTCTTCTTCTTCTTCTGCTTCTTCACATTGTGCTGCAGCAAGTGAAAAAGTGTTTCAAAAACGAGCGAAATGAGATTACAAGTTAAATACCAAATCGATACTTCAGCTCTCTCTCTTGTGCACACTGGACACTTTGCAGTGTAGTGAAGTGTGCTGTGCTGTACGGCAGTGTAGCAAACTATGCAACAGCAGCAGCATCAGCAGTAAATCGATGCCCGAGACTTCTTCTTCGGCGGCGGCGGCGACCGCCTCAAATCAATCGATACCTTTGAAGCGGCAGTCAATCTATTATTGCCCACTTGCTAGCTGCTCTGAGAAGGAGAGGGCGACTGTGGGCGACGAATTATTGGCCCGAGTGTAAGTTAATTACAACTTGACTGCTGCTGATGCTGCTGCTGTTGCATCCAGAGAAGTTGGTAAAAACTAGCAACTGACTGGTACACTACACTAATCTAGAGGCAGAGTAGTTCAAATTATCGTTCATCTTTTTTGGGTTTTTCCTCAAAGTTAGACCAAGTTTTTGGTCATTTTTCAGTTATTACAAAAGTCANTTTGGGTTTTTCCTCAAAGTTAGTCCAAGTTTTTGGTCATTTTTCAGTTATTACAAAAGTCACTTTTTGTTTTCCGCCNGGGTTTTTTCCTCAAAGTTTTTGGTCATTTTTCAGTTATTACAAAAGTCACTTTTTGTTTTCCGCCTAAAAGCTTAAAGCAAATTAGGAAGGGCAACCTTTTCATTTTGGCCGTTTTTTGTGTTTGACAGTGTGCGGTCTTCTACACACATACACACAGCGAAACAAACAGACACAAACAGTGATAGTGGTGGCACGCCAGATGACGACTTCAATTCAGAGGACAGCAGCAGCAGCATCAAAAGCTTATAGATTGAATTGCTGATGCTCTTTGATTATAGACTTTGCGATTAGATTAGAGAGCAGGCCACAGAGAAATTGGTATTGTGATCTAAGTGCGCGCTCGAAGACTCTTCTTCTTCTTCTTCTTCTCCTGCAGCCAACAGTCAAGTNTCGGTCTTCTACACACATACACACAGCGAAACAAACAGACACAAACAGTGGTAGTGGTGGCGCGCCAGATGACGACTTCAATTCAGAGGACAGCAGCAGCAGCATCAAAAGCTTATAGATTGAATTGCTGATGCTCTTTGATTATAGACTTTGCGATTAGATTAGAGAGCAGGCCACAGAGAAATTGGTATTGTGATCTAAGTGCGCGCTCGAAGACTCTTCTTCTTCTTCTTCTTCTCCTGCAGCCAACAGTCAAGTAATTATCGATGTTTGTATTTGTATTTGTATTTGCTTTCAATCGGACCAATTGCTGCCTGGCTACAATAGAGCGAATTTTGCTTTCAAAGAATGGCATGGCATTAAAATTGAGAATTGCAATTGAATTCGATTGGATTTGGAGAGTGGGCAAAAGATGCAATTGAAAGATGGCCGATCGATTGGCAAGAGCGGAGAGACGAGAAGTAGAGTCGTCGATTGTCGATTGGTTTCCAGTTGCAAAGTGAGGGCAAATTGGGAAGAGGGGGAGCAAAAGTTTAATTTTGTTTGGAGAACTTGTAACAACTCAGAAAAGAGCGAGAAAACTGACTCAAGTGTTGTGATTCTTTACTCTTTCGAGTGGCGGGAAAAGGGAAAGTGAGTGAGATTCTCAAATTGCAAATAGATACCGAGGATTTGGTGTGTGTG
>NW_016205644.1:0-2170 GCF_001687245.7 Rhagoletis zephyria
GTATTGTAAAAAATTCGCTGTACCTAAACTTTATTGACTGACTGTACGTTAAAAAAATATTCATTAAATCAATTTCCGCAACGAATTTTTTAAGTGCCTCAAATTTTTTTTCATTTCAATGCCTAGTGCAACTTCGTCCTAACGAAAGTTATTTCTTATATTTCCCACTACTAAGATATTTTTTCCAAGATTTTATAAGAAAACGTTTTCGTATGAGCCGTGGTTTATACAACATACTTTAGGCAGGGGCCGAAAATAACAGTTATTTTTTATTTAAAATCAACTTGGCCAAATATTTTTTAAGTTTGAAGTAAAAGTAATTTCCTGATAATAAACAAACCGCTTATCCAACTTAAACAAATCTGGTATCAAATGACGAATAGCGAACGAAGGTTGCCACCTCTATTTATATTTTTTTTTATAATTACCACGACAGAAATTCATATACCTGACCCAAGGTTTGTTCTATGGTAATTAAATAAAAGTTTTTATTGAAATATCTTCCAATAGGTGGCTTCTCTCGTTCAGACACTTCCGTTTTAAAGCTATTTTAGTCCTCTTTCATTTGATACCAAAATTGTTTAATTTGGATAAACGGTTTGTTTATTAAACAGTTCGACAAATTTTTACATTTTTGTTACCACGTGAGTAAAACAGCAATTCTGCGGCCAGATTTGGATTTCGCACCAAAAAAAATCTGTAAGAAACGATGTGGTTTATTTACTCAGGTGGTACAATTTTGTTGCACTGTATTACCAGGAAATGACTTTTATTTCAGACTTAAAAAATATTTGGCCAAGTTGACTTAAAAAAAAAACTAAGTCTTATTTTCGGTCCCAGACTTTAGGAGATTTATAACAAGGAGACGAGATCCCCTTTTTTATAATTCTACCTCAAAAAAAGTAAACATGATTCAGTCAGGCCCCCAATAGGTTGCATAGAGGACCATTTGTTTTGTATCATTTGTATTGAGAAATATGTCGTAGAAAGTTATTTACAGCTGAATGTCATCTGCTTAGAACTACGAAAATGTCAGATATGATAATAGTAATAATAGATTGGCGCTTGCACATATGNGTATTGAGAAATATGTCGTAGAAAGTTATTTACAGCTGAATGTCATCTGCCTAGAACTACGAAAATGTCATTTATATATTTTACATTTATTTATTTACATATGTATTTTAATGTTTGGCCGAGCTCTTCCTCCGATTCGTGGCGTACGCCTTGATGTTGTCGCACAAAGGGGAGAGACCTACAGTTTTACGCCGTTTCCGATCGGCGATTGTATTTTTATGAGAAGCTGTTTTTCATGGCAGAATTACACCCAGAGGTTGGCCATTGCTATATACATATATATATTTTCTATATTTTTTGCGATGTTACTTTGACCAGGGCTGGCACCCAGGCCGTGCTGCGGAGTGGTAGCGCGCACTTCTAACAACTCCACCGCAGCGGCTGCCATATTTTCAATTATCCACTATTTAAAAAGTTCTTGGTGAGTCTATTATTTCTGGAAAAAAGTAAAATATTTGTATGGACCAAATTAAATCCGAAAAATGTGTTTTATGCGTAAGTCGAGAATTGCAAGGAGTTCGAAAGATTTTAAACTAGTCGTATGAATTACTCAGCCAGAGCTACGCTCATTTTCACTATTACACAGTGCTATTTATTTTACTACAAAAACTCTTATGTAGCTTTTTAAATCGTATGAAATATTGAACAGGAATCTCAGTTCGGCAAGTTTCAGCTAGGAAAACTTCGCAAACTTCCGGTGAAGACAAATTTGTTGCATTAAAGGATTTAATCGGTGTAAGAAAAAAAAAATGAACTGGAACCACTAAAACTTCACATTTCGAACGAAAAGTAAGTAAGATGGAAGTAGAAAACCACTTTTTCTCTACCTTCAACTAGGAGCAGTGGAGCTGCGCCACTAAAGACGTTGCTTACGAAAGTTTACACATTACACATTTTCATGCTGTATAACACAAAACAATTAAAATCTGCGGAGAAAACTGCAACGCGTCCAATTAGATTGTTACGATGATGCAGCCGTTAAACGTGATAAAGTCCGACCGACTTGAGTTTGAGTTTGGAATGGAGATGTGTGAAAGCAGCCAGGACTTGGTGAACGAACTAATTGTCGGGCATTAAAACTAATAGCAAAAAA
>NW_016205645.1:0-2170 GCF_001687245.7 Rhagoletis zephyria
CAATCAACTATCGATGTTTAACAAAAATGCAAAAACATCGATACATCGAGAGTGCATCGATGTTTTCTCCACCTCTAATTCAAGCGACAAGTTGTGCTTCATTTTTATAAAGCGGGTTCGGCTGCCCGGCAATTGGGGAGTACAGTACCTGCTCCAGTACATATTTGTGCGTGCTAAGCACCCCACAAGCGGGGCCATTGCAACTTAGCACGACAGCGGCAAGCAGCAGCATACAGCGGAGCGCTAGGGCTCCCACGCCAAAGCAGGCGTTGGCCGGCGGCAGCGCCGGCGGAGCACCAGGGCTCCAGCGAGACCACTTAATACAATGAAGTGGAATTAATCCACTTCGACATGGCGACCGTGGCCCAGCCTGGCGAAATGGCGGCCCGCGGGCATAGCAAAAGGCCCAAGACAATAAAAAAAAAATTATAAAAAAAGTGCATTAGTGCATATCCAAAAAAAAAAAGTAAAATAAAATGAATTGAATTTGATTAAAGATCTTTTTTTTACTAATGTATCGGTGGTGGTAGCAGCTATTAAACAAAACTATTACAAAAAGAATTACAAAAAAATAAAAAACATTTAAAAATTACAAAAAAAAAAACTTCCAAAAACTACATATGTGACCTGGTCTACGGAAAGGGGGCTTAGGTGTCAAAAAATCAATTTTCACTTTTTGATTGATTCGGATGGAAGATGAGATGCTTTTTCACGTGGTGAAAAGCAGAAAATCCTAACTTGCTTAGAAGTGTACTAAAAATGTAGAGAAAGAAGAGTAAAAATACGACAAAATATAATTTATTGGTAATGAACAAAATACATTGAATTATAAGCTATAAAGACATGATTATACACTAGAAAAACGTATTATGGGCCAAAAATAATAATGCGCGGAGAACAATTAACGAGATAATGAGAAACTGACGAAACGAGTTGCTTACTTTTAACAGCTTTTTCACAGAAAACTAGTCTTCGCACGTAAGCTCCCTTTTCGTAGACCAGGTCACATATATCTATATACAAAAAAAATAATAACTCAAAATTACAAGAAAACTCAAAATTACACAAAACTAAGAACGTATATGTGCATACATATGTATGTTCAAAAACATACAAACGAAAATTTAAATGAACTTACAAAAAACAAAAATGTGACAAATATAACAATGCATAGTTATAACGGAAAATGATTACATGAAAAAAAAACTTTAGAAAAATTACAAAAAAAATATAAAAAAAACTCAAAAAATCCAAAAAAATCGGTTGTACCAAATTAAAAAAAAAATGTAAATTACTAACGTAAACCAAAAAAAAATCCCAAAAAAAATCGGTTGTGCCAAACTTTAAAATATTTAAAACATCAAATGCGAGACAAGTGCAGTGGCTGGTGGCTAAAGTGGGTTTTTTTTATATAAAAACAAAAACAGTGGCTGGTGGTACAGCAATCAAAAACTGCAAACTCATTAAAAATTGTTCCATTAAAAAACTAAAACAAATAAACGAACAACGTAGAACTAAATTAAAAACACGCGAAAAAAAGGCTGTTTTAGTGCGTGACTGTACCACCAGATATACCACGCCACCATTCAACAGCCGTTATAACGGCGCATAAAACCACGCCAAAACACCGTAACTCCGTTACAACGGCATATATAACCACGCCACCTAACGCCAAATGCATACATACATACATATATCGCTAAGCCAAGGCGCGATATCTGCGTAGCAACTACACCGAAGACGACTACAAGATTTGCAGCAACAACAACATCAACGAGTAGCAGTTTTCAGCTTTTGGGTATGACGTACTATTTGTGAAACACCATTACATTTTATAATAAATTCAACACTTTGCATTATATTCCTTTAAAACTTTGCTAAAATTTTTACAACTTAAATATTTTCTGAAACTTTGGATTGTTTTCTCAAACAAAATTTTAAATACCTACTGTACTTCACTTGTATTACATACATACATTCACATAATTTGCATTTAAATTATATACACACATTTCTAAGATTATATTTCTAAGATTATATATATGTATATGTTACTGTTTTTTCTTATGGAATTTCANAATTATATACACACATTTCTAAGATTATATTTCTAAGATTATATATATGTATATGTTACTGTTTTTTCTTATGGAATTTCAGCTTCAGTGGT
>NW_016205646.1:0-2170 GCF_001687245.7 Rhagoletis zephyria
GAATGATAGAATACAAGATTGCGCATTCCTGCGGGTGATGACGTAAAGTCAGCCACGAATGGAGGAGATTAAGGAGAGAATAATTGGGAATGGAGAAGAGAACAAAATTTAAACTGTCAAATCATGGAGGTCGCCATATTTAAATTTTGTTTACACTGAGTGAACGCGTGAAAATAAAATTATATTTTCTCTGAACTTTTTTTTTATATTTTATTCTGAACTTTTTCAATAAAATTAGGCAATTTATAAAATAGGTATTATACTCATTTTACAAACAACTATATTATTAACAAAAATCGCAAAATAAAGTACGTACCTCACGCCTCACTTTCCATGTTGACAAAACTATTAGTTGTTAATAAGAATAATATGACAAGCGAAACTAAGGTTTTTTTTCATCGCTTCAAACTAAAAATTATTTAATTCAACGCACGATAGAAAACCCAACTCTGCGCTTCTGCTAAAGCTGCTGCGCTGCGTTAAAAGTCAAAATTTGTTACATTGTGGACTGGTTTATAAGGAGTATTAGACAGGTATGTGTGATAAAATTAAAGACTTTTGTTTTTCTATTTTTGTCGTCGAAATAAGTCACTTTGTCCTTATGTGCATCGTTGCATTCATCTAACACGTTTACTCAAAAGCCTTAACCTAAAAGCCATACTATTTAAAACTACATAATTAAATATTGGAGTGGAAGATTATTACAATTTATTCCTTATGCACATATATATATTTTTTTCTTCATGTATAAAATAATTTTAGAATGAATTTCGAGTGTACCAATTAAAAAAAAAATTGTAAAAATGGAATTTTAGTTTCTCATATTATAGTATTTTTTACTCAATGTATTTTTTTCATTTGGTGACGCTCTAGTTTTATAACACTAGCTTCGTTCGTTGTGACAAGAAGAACATTTTCATCCTTTAATATTAACATTTTGAAGAAATATAAACTATTAAAATTAAAAAATCGTATAATTTAAAAAATTTCTAAATAACTGCGACAGATATTTTGCATGCTGCCATTTTTTTAATTTTGTATCACGCTCTTGAAACTTCACATATATTTTGTATTTGATGCCATTGGGCCGTATGAATAAAAACTAAGCAATTTCTTTTTCTTAAAATTACAGACCTTTCACTCGATTTATTCAAATAAATTTGAGGAAAAGGTCTGAAATGTAAACGCTGATCTTAAATATTGTTACGCCATTTTCATATCTCGTCAAGTATGGAAGCTATAAAGCCTTTCTTTTGCAGACATTTTTGGGATCTTGGAAAATTTTTTGCAGATCATATTTTTATAACCAACTGAACATATCGATGGGTAGTCTTGCTTT
Source organism: Rhagoletis zephyria (assembly GCF_001687245.7). Classification (NCBI taxonomy): domain Eukaryota; kingdom Metazoa; phylum Arthropoda; class Insecta; order Diptera; family Tephritidae; genus Rhagoletis; species Rhagoletis zephyria. Next base: position 1,340 of record NW_016205646.1, read on the forward strand.
GTGGGTCAAAGATGAAAAATAAGGCGCACCCTCATGTACATACATAAATAACGTGAATCATAAAATCATAAAAGGCGTAGAGAGCCAGGTCATGTGAGCAGAGCTAAAAAAGTTTCTCTACGTTGGACTGTATTGTCGCGGACAAGAGGTCCTACAACAGAAATGTGTTGCGGAAAAGTCATCCGTTTTGTGAAGCGAAGGGTGAAAACTCTACTCTCGACGAGCCGACACTATAATTTATAAATGTATTAGGCTAAAAACAAAATTGCAGAAGTTTCCAATTGGCAAAACATTGATGGTTGTCTCAATCGATAGTATTCTGTAGTTTTAGCTAATCATTGATAGTTTGAAAAGTAAGCGTACCCATTTAAGCCACTTAACTTTACTAAGAAAATTAAATACTCAACTTTTGTTGTTGTTGTAGAGGCTACTTAGCCCTCCCTAGTGCATCAATCGCTGTCGTCCAGCTCAACTAACAGTAGGTCTAGGAAGTGTGATGCTCAGACAGGGTGGGACCAGGGGTGTTAGTTGAGTTGGGTTTAATGGGCAAGTGAAGAGGTTATTGCTGTAGTGGGGAGAATCTCCGCATTCTGGACACCCATTGGGGATGTTGAGGTATAATCTGGCTAAGTAGCTGTCTACAGTATCAATGTTTCTTTGTCTATAACCCAAGTGCTGCCGGCGATCGATTGGACGACTTTGTTGTGGTTCTGTACTTTTTTGGCAATTACGGCTGTGTGCACCGAGAAAGAGAATAGACTGTCCAAGGTTAATCCGACAATTTTCGGTTGGTAGGCCGTCGACGTGAGTACCTCTTTCATCCAAGTGGTA
>NW_016205647.1:0-2169 GCF_001687245.7 Rhagoletis zephyria
GTACTAGCAGCAGCAGCAGCGTGGCATGCACTACTTTATACTTTGTGGTAGTGCTACTGTGGCGCTGGCACCGGCACTCCATTTGCCCTATATTACACTTACAGCGCCGTGCCGTATGTGGTCGTTGGCCACTTCTTGGAGTACCATTAAAATGGCTAGTTGCTCGCTACCAAATTTTCGTGTCTGTGTGGCATTAAAGTCAGGTGGATAACGTGCAACGAAATCTTGATCCCACACACGAGAATGTATGTTTATAGTTGGCTTTTCCAGGCAGCGTTTAATAATGGAAATTATAGCCAGCTCGGAAATACTGGCGGCAACGGCGTTTTCGTTTGTACCTTTTTACAAACAAACTTAAATTATAAAAGCTCATGGTTTGGAGAAATGAGTTTTTAAATAAATTTATTGCGAACTTTGAACTTTAAGTATTAACTGCGTTGGGGCGGATAATACCTGACCCAAAATTTATGTCTTGTTCTTAAGTTAACTAAATTATATGTTAGATAAACAAAATTTTGCAACCAGTTTTTAAATGTTCAATAATTATGTTCATATTTGAAATGACCAAAATGTGTGTTTAGTGTTTAAGTAAAAAAGATCTTAAATAAATTTTATGTCCGGTTTTAGGTAGCCAAAAATTTATGTCCAAAAGTAAATATCTAGTTTTTTGAATAAACAATATTTTAAATGAGAGCAATTGTATATCCGCTTATAAGTTACAAAAAAATCATGTTCAGTTTTTAGTTGTCAAAGGTTTTTGTTCATATTTAAAATTGAATAAGAATTTACGCCCACTTTTTAAGTAAACAAAAATTATTGTCAAGTTTTTAATTGACCAAAATTTTGTGTCCAATTTTTAAATTTTGTACCCCAATTTTGCCAAATACATATTTTAGATAATCACTAAATATGTTTATCAAGCTTTTTATTGACTAGCATTTTATATGGTCTTGATAATGGTCTAACATTTTTTACTAGGTTTTTAATGGCCCAGTTTTTAAATTACCGCAAATGTCCAGTTTTTTAAATAACAAAAAAACGATGCCTTGTGTTTAAAGGAAAACTATTTTTTTTATTTTTTTTATTTGCTAAAAATTCATGTTCAGTTTTTAATTACCAAAAGTTCTAACCATTTTTTAAACGTCTATATGTTTATGTCCACTTTTTAAATAAACCAAAATTTATACCGGGTTTTTTATTGACCAATGCCCATTTTTTAATAGCCACAAATGTATGGCCCATTTATTGATGCTTTCTATTATTTATATTTTCGCATGACCAAGGAATGTATGTTTTCTTTTTAAATTAGACTTATATCAACTTTTTTATTTTCCAGCCTTTTATGCCCATTCTTATTGGTCTAACATTTCTGACAAGATTTTTAATGACACAGTTATTATATGACCAAAATTAAATGCATAGATTTTAAATATTTAACAAAAAAATATATGGGTTTTCATATGAAAACTGTACAGTTTTTAGTTATCAAAAATTTACGCCAATTTTTTGTATTTTCATTTGCCAAAATTTTATGTCCAATTTTTTAATGATCTTAAATTTATGGGCAGTTTATTTATGCTCAAAATTGTATGCCCAGCTTTTGTAATACCCAGATTTTAGATAATCACTAAGCATGTTAGTTTTTGGATAACAAAATATTTATGTCTAGTTTTTAAATGAAGAAAGGAAATACAAAAATTCTATGTCTGGTTTAAGTAGCCACAAATTTATACTTTTACTAACAAAAATGTATGTCAAGTTTTTTATTGAGCAGCTTATAATGCCCATTTTTAGTTGCCTAAATTGTTTGGCTAGTTTTTAATGGTAAAAATTATTCAATAATCAATCATGGACCGGTGAGCCTATTCATATTACCAACCATATGGCGAATCGGCGGTCGTTATAGGGGAATAAGTAAATTGGATTTTTTCTTGTCAAAATTAGACCAAGTTTATCGGGCTGTTCAACAAGAGGGTTCTGTCGACCATATACTGATTATTCGTCTCTTTGAAGAAGTGTGATTCAAGTAATCCTTTGCAGTGCCCTGCAGGATAGAAAAATAATTTCAGCATGGTGTTAGAAGTCAGACGTGGATGTAATTTTTAATTAAATTACCTTGGATGTTGACAGTTTCTGAAGACCGGAAAAATTTAGCAGCTAGCTTTTTAA
>NW_016205648.1:0-2169 GCF_001687245.7 Rhagoletis zephyria
ATTGAAATAAATTAATTTTTACTTAATATGCATATATACTTAATTTATTTGAATAGTATAAACTGTTGCAAACATTCCCTATATAAAAAATACATATTTTAAAAATTTACTAGTTCCAGAACAAAGTGCATCATTTAGTATTCCCAACATTTTTATGCTTCTAGTATGTCTACAAAAATTGCTAGTACCACCACACTGTAATAAAAATATTTTTTTTTTTACAAAATCAAATATCTCAAGAACGAGAACAGATAGCAAATAAAAATAATGCATATAACGATATTTTAAAGCCTTTGAGATAAAAATTTTTTGGAAAAGTAGTATCGTTCAAAAAAATAGTTAAAATAACTTTGGAAAATATGTTTTGAATTATGTTATTTTTGGACCCGAAATCTTTTAAAAAATGTTGAAACGTTGTTGTTGTTCCAAAGCAGGGGATTTTCCGGTAAGTAATTACGTTCCTTATATGTTAAACGACGTGCTAAGTTAGAAAATCTCTTCAGTGGTCTTAAGAACTAGAAAATGGGTCGAATTTCGACAGTAACTCACCCTCCAAGTATTGCTTAAAGTGTTGAATGATTTTTCTACAAGACTTAGACTCACAATTTCATGTAGATAGTTTTCCGTGGATCTTGCTTTTATTTTTATGTACGCAAGTTGTGCATTTGAGCGTATCGTCAACAGGGGAAAGCAATCTTAAGCATAGTATTCTGTTCCTGTTTCACGTGAAAACGCTGTCGAATTGTATATAGAATTTTTTTCTGTGAAATAAGTGTGAAATTCAGCGTTGCCATTTTATATTTTTNTCTTAAGCATAGTATTCTGTTCCTGTTTCACGTGAAAACGCTGTCGAATTGTATATAGAATTTTTTTCTGTGAAATAAGTGTGAAATTCAGCGTTGCCATTTTATATTTTTATTGGGTTTTAGCTCCTAGCTCTTTCTTTAGCTCTTTTCAAATTTATCTAGCACTTTTTTTAGCTTCAGAAAGTTTTAGTTGTTAAGCAGTTGATAAAATGGAAAATTTCGAAATGCAGTGTATCCACCATAAACTCTTGGATCTAGGTTAAAGAATTCAAAAATTAATTAGAAGAAAATCCATTTTCTGATAGCGCAGATTTTATTTTACCTTACTAACTTTACCTTTAAGGAGAGCTGAAAGTAAATCTTTGCAGAAAAATTTTGCGAAAAAATTATTCAATTCAAATATCTGAAATTACAGACTTTAACAGTTTGTAATGTATATTTAGTTCACTCCTATTAATGCCATATCAACGAATTCGAAATATATGCACCTTACTTTGGGTTTAAAAGATTTTTTCAGCACTTAAACATATAAAATCCGTTGTTTTTATTAAAGTTTCCGAAAATGTAAAAACAACCTTAGGTCAATAAATGCTCAACCTTAACAAAAATATATAGCTCTTCTTTTTAGCTACTTTCAGTATCATTTAGCTCTTTTTAGCTCTTTTTTCGACCGTTTTAACTCCAAACGAAATTTTTCTCTGGCAACACTGGTGAAATTCCAAAACACTTCCTCAGCAAAGTAGTATCTGTTCACGCTGTGAAAAAGCTTGCAACATGTTGGCAACATGAAGCCAGCAACACAATTATCATGACATTTTTAAATGCATATGTACATTTTAAATTGTGTGAAAACTGACAGTTTATCGAATTCAGTAGCGGCAAAAACAAAGGAAGGTTAAGTGGTTAAACCTTACCCAAACCGATCGTAAAACTTTATTTCACGAATGGCTAATTTTTATTAGTTTAGCAGGAAGGTAATCCCTCAAGGTTTAGCTTAAAATGGTTCCAGGGATATACCCTGTGATCATGTAACTTTCAAGAAGGTGTCACGCCCGTTTTTGTATGCATATATCGATTGGAAAAATACTCATCTCAGTATTCTAGGTAAATGCTTCCAGAGGTATGTATCTATGCGTCACCAGAATTTTAGTTTAAATGGGTTACCCCTGGCTCTTTTCAATGGCTGCGATAACGTTTTCATATACCCCCATTTTTCATAGGTTTGGGATTTAATTCATTTATCTCCATTCCAGCTAAGAAATATATAATGTGGATATATTAAAACAGCCTCCAAAACATTTACTAAAGATGCCTCTGAACTACACAAATCAGTTTGATTGAAAATTTGTTTTTATTTATTTAT
>NW_016205649.1:0-2169 GCF_001687245.7 Rhagoletis zephyria
CAGCAAAAGGGTTTTCTCCTAGGGCATTTCGAAATTACTACTTACTTATCTTTATATATAAAAATGGTGTGAAAAATGTATAGTAATTCATCAATTGAGAACGGTTGGGCCGATTTGGCTAATTATTTTTTTTCAGTTGTTTGTAATTGCCAGGAGAAGGTTTTTACGAAAGAAAATTTTGGGAAAACCCTCCAGGAAAGTTGTGAAATTGGAACAATGGAATTTTGTGTGCAATTCCTTCGGAATGGCTTTCGAATGGAAAAATATAAAATTCTAAGTGGAAAACTCGGAAAAATCCGAAGGAACGCGAAAAAATTTATTTTTTTCGACGAAATTTTGCATTTTATCCCAGTATTTGAAGATTTTGGACGATGTAAAGGTGGAAAATTCGTTGTGAAGCTTGGAAAATTTCGGATAATTGTGAAATTTATTGTGAGCATGAATCAATTGGGAACAATTTTCTCCTGTTTCATAACCGATTCGAATAGCAGCTGCGTTTTTGGAAAGGTGTTTAGAAGGTGGAGTGCACAAATATTTAAATTTTGCGATATGTGGCGCAGGGATCGAGCTACTCTGAAAAACTGCATTTAGTGCGTAGGTAGCCTTTTGCCTAGATTAGCATATAGGATCAATTTTTTCGGTTAAGTAGGCCAGGGACCGATCTATTCGTAAAAATATTATTTATGGTGCCACTTGCTTGAAATTTGGCAACTAGGTAGCTTATTGCCTGGATTAACATATAGAATACTTTTTTCTGAGAGGTGGACCAGGGACCAATCTATTCGCAAAATCTTAGTTATGGTCCGATTTGCTTGAAATTCGGCACGTAGGTAGCTTATTGCCTGGGTTAACATATAGGATATTTTTTCTGATAGGTGAACCAGGGACCGACCTCTTCTAAAAAATCTTATTTATGGTCCGATTTGTTTGAAATTCGATATTATACAGTTCGAAAGGTGTTTAAAGGCACCGCAAATATGCGGGTATTGGCTATTTAACAATACTTATTATTATTTTTTGTGCTGATTACGAATCCGTAGACATAAAGTTTCCTTCAGCTCCAGATTTAAGAAAAACGAGGTCAAAGTGTCAAAAAATCGGGTTTTTTTTGCAATATTTGAAAACCTCTAGCAAGGAAACAAAAAGTGGTAAAACGGCTGTACCGATTTTTATGAAATTTTTGACACCTACTGCAGACTTTCGATATATTAAGGGAGCGTGGCATCACCCATATATATCCAATTTTTCATACTGTATATCTCTGGAAGTATTTGTGGTAGTGTCCTGGAAATCGGTATATAGATTTCGGGGCTACTGGAAAAGGGGGCGTACCGATTTCAAAAAATATTGAAACTTTTACCTATCTCTAAATACATACACCCAGAATACAGTTTTTTTTTTATTTTCATAATACATTTTTTTGTTAATTTTCTATAGAAATATAGTTCATTTTGCATCAAATGGCACCAAATTTTGAGTACGCACTTTTGTAGTTGATTCAATTTCAGTATTATAAAGTCTAAGTTTTAAATAGCTATAAGTTAGCATTGATTTTTGAGAACTTTTTCGCAGATGATGTTGCGCATTTTCTCCGTATAACGAATGCGTGATAGTTTTTTTTTTGTATGGGAAAAATGCCGAAGGGTGTCAGTATGTAAAATACTTATTCTGGTGGGTGAACTCCTAATAAACGATCGAAACGGGTTTAATGAATTTTTTGTATGTGTTTGAGTAGGTCCCTGTATAGTTTAAGTTCACAACTTAAAACGCCAGGTGGCGCTGGAGTCGAGTTATTACTCAAAATCGTATTTGTGATCCGATTTGACTCATATTCGAGATGTATATGTACTGGTAACGATAGGGGCAATACTATTGCAAAAAAGATGCGCAAAGTGGCGCTGAAGCCGAGTTATTGCTAAAAATCGTCAATTCGGAGGCACCAGGGATCAAAGTCAAATTACTCCCGTTAAATCAACCATCAGAACCATTGCGGCCCGTGGTTTACGGTGACTAAACAAAATGTGGACCAATGATACTCACCAGTTTGGAAATTGCCACCAACTATGCTATACAGATAGATTCAAGGACGATTCACCATCGAGCCGCAAAGACTTCTTCCTAATGTTTCAATAAAAAAATTAATTTTGGGCGGGACGAAGTTCGCCGGGT
>NW_016205650.1:0-2169 GCF_001687245.7 Rhagoletis zephyria
CAGGTGAATGGCAGTCAAAAGTTTTCCACTTCTGCGCACGGAATCATCCATCCTCATTTTAATTACATTTGCACAAAAAATTTATTGAAAATCGCTAAAAATCACTGAAATAAACCACCGACAAAATACACATAAAGAAAGAAGCATAACAGAAATAGCAAACTTCACATTTCTCATGGCACATTTCTCTAGTTGCTAGCGGAGAACCAATGCAGAATATCTCCAATTCTCAGTGGAAAAAAATGTGGAACGATAGATATCATTGAGATGTATACTTATTTTTTTGGTGGAAATAACAACTGCAGGATTTATGAAAGGTCAAAGTTAAAAAAAATAAATAAATTGAAATTTATCAATCCCATGCATAGATTTTAAAGCTTCTGATGTCATAAAATTTGGACATGCAATTCCAAATGCAGTTAGTTGTTTAATTTTTTGTATGTACTAGAACAAGAGACACCGCGATCTAAAAGAGCCACCTTCGACAGTCTGCTCTTCTTCTTGGCGCATACAACTGCAATAGTCAACAGTGTACAGAGCCGTAACAAGGTCCTCAAGTCGCTGGCTGGCAGCACTTCGGGCAAGGACAAAGAAACGTTGCTGGCAACATACAAGGCAATAGGCCGGCCGGTTCTAAATTACGCAGCGCCCGTGTGGTCACCAGGGACTAGCAGGATGCAGTTAATGAAGCTGAAGATCTGCCACAACACGGCACTTCGGACAGCGACTGGATGCCTTCTGATGTCGCCCAACAACACCAACCCGACGAGGCCTAGATGCTTCCCATCAAGGAGCATAACACAATGCTCTGCAAGCAGTTTCTAGTAGGGTGCCACAGACGTGGCCATCCGAATAGACAACTGCTTACAGAAGAGCCCTCGCCAAGACACTTTAGGAGGCACCTCTACGAACTGACGGACGAAGTCCAGAGGTTTATCAAACAACCTATGGGCCCAACTGCATACAGACAGGCCCTGAACGGCATTCACAGGGAGTCGGCCTCGAGTTATATAGACTCTCGACCTGTGAATGCCGTTCTGGGCACACAACTACCTGACGTGGACGACGTTTGTGCACCACAAAAGCCCAATTTCGCTCTGGCTATTGCAGCAGGCTTATACCTGAGCAGAATAAACGAGGATGTGCCCAGCCCGGCATGTAGAGAGTCGCCACATGACTAACGTCACCTCTTCGATTACCCCCAAAACCCCGCCCAGCTAACGCCCCTGTCCCTATCGACAGACCCTGTTGAGGTTGCGCCCTTCCTGGGCCTCCCCTTAGCTGATACAGACGACAACGTTGATGGATATGCCGACTCGAACGGGGTTTAGATCTTACCCGGTATTGCGAAGCTACCTTCGGCTGGGTCAGCGAAATTGCGCATATGGAAACTGTGCATTTAGACATTTCGGTTTTAACCGAAACTGTGCATTTATGCTTTATTTCGGTTTTTGCCATATGCATTATTTCGGTTTTCAACCGAAACTGTGCATGTATGCATTACCTAGTTTTTTTCATATACATTATTTCGCTTTAAAAAAAAGTAGAAGGCCCGTCAGAATGGGTACGACTTGTACGTCAATAACGGAAAAGTATGCGAAGGAAGTGGCGTACGTACCACAGTATATACAGTCAAGAACCAGTTAGAACAGATCTGACCGGTTGAGAAGCAGCCATTTGTAATAGCAATTGAGAAAAAAGTATGTGAGGTTCGTAATTTTGAAGTTGACTATTTCTGTTTTGCTTCTTTCTTTATGTGTTTTTTGCCGGTGGTTTATTTCAGTGATTTTTTAGCGATTTTCAATAAATTTTTTCCTTACATACACATATATAAGTATATACGTAAACATTTTCAATAAGTAATGGTATATAAAAACAATGAACTCTGGAATAAAAGCTATATTTTATCCAACCAAAAACCTTTTTGTATAAAAGGGGAAATATACGACATCAGCTTGGTGGTTCCATCAAGTGATTGTACCATCAGGCTCGAAGAATATAACTTACCTGCATGCTGGTACAATATTTATTTCTTTAAAAATGAGGTTGAGGAAAGATCGAAATGATTACAGTCGAAATTTCATAATTTTTCTAGCATTGTGTTAAGCATTGTTTTTTTGTGTAATTCACAACTGCAATATCGTGAACGTAATCTTCCACAAACACGGC
>NW_016205652.1:0-2169 GCF_001687245.7 Rhagoletis zephyria
AAATACGATTTCTTCGAATAGATCGGTCCCTGGTCCACTTCTCGGACAACATGGATCATATAAGCTAAAAGGCTACGTGCATACCGAATTTTAAGCAAATCGGACCGTAAATACGATTTTTTCGAACAGATCGGTCCCTGGTCCACTTCTCGGAAAAAATGGATCATATATGCTAATATATGCCAAAAAGCTACCTGCGTACCGAATTTTAAGCAAATCGGATCGTATATATGATTTTGTTGAATAGATCGGTCCCTGGTCCACTTCTCGGAAAAAATGGATCATATATGCTAATATATGCCAAAAAGCTACCTGCGTACCGAATTTTAAGCAAATCGGATCGTATATATGATTTTGTTGAATAGATCGGTCCCTGGTCCACTTCTCGGAAAAAATGGATCATATATGCTAAAAAGCTACTTACGTACCAAATTTTAAGGAAATCGGACCATAATACGATTTTTTCGAATAGACCGGTCCATCGTCCACCTACCCGAAAAAAGTAAATTTTTTTAGCCTAAAACATGGTGGTTACCGAAAGCTATTTATACACAAAATTTCATGAAAATCGGTCCAGCCGTTTGCGAGATAACCTGTTACAAAAAATAAGGGACTTCTCTTTATATAGTTAGTATAGATAAGGGGCTGTCCATATATTACGTAAGGGAGTTTTCGCCTTTTTCGAACCCCCCTCCCCCTCCGCTCACGTTATAAATTGTAAGATTTAATTGATCCCCCTCTCCCCGCCGCAGATCTTACGAAAGGTTAAAAATCCCCTAGACATATTTTTTCAATTAAACATTAGAAAATACAATATATTTCCATCAAACAAATATAGGATACATAGTTATACTAGTCATTCTTTGTTGTCGGTTTCTTTGGTCCTCGTAGGGTGACCAGGTGCGCTGATTTAATCAGCACACGTGCTGATTTTTTTCCATTGTACTGATTTTTAAGAGCCCGAAATCAGTACGCAAAATCTACTGATTTTTTGAGTTTGTACTGATTTTTACATTTAATAAATACTTTTGTAAATTGGTGTAATTGACATTTGCTTCAGGTTTACATGTTCAAAACAATGGGTTTTGAAAACTCATACGTGTGAGCAGATTGAAACCATTATTAAAAAGGTGTCAGCTTGCAATTGTTTCGTTTCCTAGGATTTCGCAAAATAACAACCTGTTTGGATTCAACCCAACCCAACTTCACGATTTGCGGGCTTTACAGGATTTAAAGGAAAAGCTGGTTTCGCCATTACTAAATCTTATGAAAGGTGGTGGTGAGTTAATCATATATTAAGTGCACTGAGACGATGACAATAAGAGATAATGTTTTGATTATAATTAAACATCCACTGAGAAATCGGCTGTCAGTATGTCAAACTTAAGACGACTACTCCTACAGTGCAATGTAAGTTCTAAAAATTTGGAAAAGGTGCAAACTGAATGTTGTATTTTATAAGCACACCAGCTAAATATGTTTTAAATTTCTAGCTTAAAATATGAAAACAGATTCTGACTCGAGCTCGTCTTCTACTTAATTTTCTCAATTTTGAGACTTCAACTCACTTGTCTTTTGTTATAGAATTAACTATATTTTTATAAAAAAAATTAAATTAAGCAAGGAAAGAAAAAAATTTCAAAACCTGTCAATACATTTTACTACTATTTTCGTGAGCACAGCTGTACATACATACGTAATACCTTTGATTTGTTTTAAAGTAGTGAATTTTTATATTGATAATACTAAATGTATTTAAAAGTCTATTCATTATTTTTTGTTAAATTAATGGGCTATTATTTGGTTGTTATATTGTTAATAATAAACAAGTAAGAAGGTCTATGTTCGGGCGCAGCCGAACATTAAATACCCGGCGCTAGTATTAAATATATGTTTTTCACCTTTCCGAAAGCTACCGCTACATGGTAAGCCGGGGTGTATCAACTTTGAGAAAATTAGCGTGCTTAAATTTCGAAATATTGAAGTTTCAAGTTATATGAAAAGCGGAAGTAATTTTATTCCGATTTCGATAATTTTCAACGTTTTGCTTTGATTTGGCAAGCACAATAACCATACCGNAGAAAATTAGCGTGCTTAAATTTCGAAATATTGAAGTTTCAAGTTATATGAAAAGCGGAAGTAATTTTATTCCGATTTCGATAATTTTCA
>NW_016205653.1:0-2169 GCF_001687245.7 Rhagoletis zephyria
ACTCACTCACTCACTCAGCACTACTCGTTCACCTAATCCTCTTTCTCCCTCTCCTCTCCACCACTATTAGCCTCAACAACATTCATCATCATGCTGTCAGACTTTAAACTGAAAGCTCCTTCTCTACAGTGAAAGTGTGGCAGCATCGGCAGCGGCGGTAGTGGAGGCTGCAAAGTCACAGGCGACCACCGAGTTTGACGTCGATTGAACGGCTGGATCGGCAACTACGACGACAACTACGACGCCGACCACAACCACCACTGCCAAGCATCACCTGTTTTTACCTGTCAGCATTGTACATTTCTTTCGCTTTAACATTTTCATTTTTTTATTAATAAACCGATACCGATTTGACGATGCTCTCTGGCTGCCACTACACCACCACCATCACTGGTTGTCGCCTTTGTTTGGCCACTTTGCACAGTAGTGCAGTAGTGCTAGTCGCCCAACACTGACTGCTGCCGCTGTAGTACGGCTTTTGTTAAACCGTGGCACTAGTTTTTCTTTTTGTTGTTGTTCTCAACTACTGAGACGTCTTTTCTTTCCTTTCTTTTTTTTTCTCCCTCCCCCTTCCTCCCAACGTATTGTTGTCCACAAATTGGCCATTTTGTCTTCCTCAATTGCCGCCGAAGACATCGCCGTCCGCCAATCGAAGCACCGCTCAGCCTTGCTCGCCATCCATTAGTCGACCATCAGAGTGGGCCAATGTAAATGTCAGCGTCTGTCTGTCTGTCTCTTGTTGCCTGGCCACTGGCCAACCATTGGACACACACACATTCATTCTCCTAGTCACTGATATAAACCTGTGCTCCACTGCCACCCGAATGATCTTCACTAGTTGCAGTGCTCATTACATTTCACTTTCATTAGTGTGTTCAGTGTCTCTCCCTCTCCTTCTCCATCTTTTTCCTTCTCTCTCTGACATTAACAATCAAAAAGCAATATGTCTAAATCTGCCTCTAATGTTCTCTTTATCACCGTCATTCTCTGCACTCTGAGTCTGAACTATGGTAGAACAGAGGAGTCGGTGATAATGGCGGGCCACGGTGAACCTGGTAATGATATTGTCGGTGGCGTAGAGACGAGCATCAGCAAGCAGCAGCAGTCGGAGAGAGACCGACAGTACGACATCATTTTGGGCGACCTTAATGGAGCTCAACCTGGAGCTAGTCCGGTTCCATTGAGAGAGGGCACGCTCAGTTCAGAGGCTGAGCCGAGGACTAGCTCCACATCTGCTGCTGCTGCCACTTTAACTGAAGGTTCGACAACAGCAAACGCGGCCTCGACGACCACGACCACTTCAAAGCCGATCACTTCAACGACCACCAGTATACCGACTCCTGCAGTGTACCTTCCAGTGAACTTTACCTATCCATCGCGCATTTACGCCATTGCAAAGGCGTTCAACTTTACCGATTTGAAAGAGCTGAACTTTACTTACGTATGATCTTATCATTCATAAGTTTGCTTGTCGCAAAACAAAAGTAATTGTTTCTTTTTTTCAGAATCACGTGGATAAATTTGGCTACGTCGCACACGTCGAGCGAATTATGAACTTCCGAAGAAATCGCCGGCAGGCAAGCAACACCGACAGTGATGAAACGGTCGTAAACAACTTTAGATGGGCACTAAAGTTCTATCAAAAGTTTATGGGGTTGCCCATTACAGGCAGGCAGCAGCTACTGATTTTTTGTATTCAGAAGACAAATACTAATTTAGGGTGCTCTCTACGTTTGCCTTCCCTTTCCCTAATCACACACAGGTAATCTAGACACAGAGACAATTGGGCACATGAAAAAGCCCAGATGCGGCAATAGAGATCTGGGCGCCGAGTTTCGTCATCAGAAGGAGACGGGTATAAGGAAAGTGAATGGCAGATCAAAACGCTACTTCCTCGCTGGTAGGTTTACACACGCACACTGTTTTTAGAGNAACTTGGTGCACTACGAAATATGGAGAGCATTCAAAGCCTGGTCAGCGCACATTCCCTTCAAGTTTAAGCCAATGCCGTGCGTCAATCGAGCTGGAGAAAAAGTAACGGCAAAAATCAGTATTAGCGCCCGGCATCACTTTACTAGCTTTTTTCCAAACAGATAAAAGTGCCAAACATTGATGTTCGTTTTGAGATGGGCGAACACGGCGACGGAGACCCCTTTGACGGGCCTGGTG
>NW_016205655.1:0-2169 GCF_001687245.7 Rhagoletis zephyria
TTCCGTAAATGGCCGAAAGGCCACAAAATAGTAGTAAACATTGTAAATGGCGCCGACCGAAAGTTGGTACTACAGTTGAAAATATAGAATAAACAAGAAACAAATTTTGATTTTAGAAATTTTCCTGTTACGTGCGCACTTTTCAATTGAGTATTAGGAATAATTTGTGGAAACTCACACTTTGTTTCAGATAAGCTTCGATTCAACACCATTTCGGAACTGACTCACTGATTTGGATAACTGCAACGGCAACTAGACAAGTGGCACAGCAATTGTTGAATGGATGTAATGAGAGAGAAGTGATGATGAAAAGAGTATGCGCCGAGCGACTTTAAGCCCACTGAGCTTCTGCGCGAACGCCTTAATAAATATGTAATTATATTGCTTACTGTTTGACTTTACTTATCATTTTTAGAATTAATTGGATAAGATCTCTATAAATATGGTCATAAAATAACTACTTAGTAATGTACATTAGACTGCATCGCTCCCCATACCAAAAAAATAAATAAATAAATAAAACTTCGGTACTGTGTTTCCATTGGAATTATAAAATCTATTATATTTTAAGACGTCCACCAAAATATTTTGGAAAAATATTAAGATTTACGTGGGCTGGAACGATTTGAAAATACATACCTCCAAAAATGGTGTTTTTTATGAATAAAAGTAGTTTCTTAAACAAAACGGATTAACCTTAAAAAATTTGCATAAATACAGTTCAGAAATAAAACCCCCTTCGATTGATACCCATTCTTTAATAATTATAAAATAATTTGAATTTCAATTTTGAAACAGGTGGCAACCCTCTTCCAACGCCACATAAATATTCTTAGCGTTCAAGCTAAAGATTTCTTAAGACCCCTTCGTTTGACATTCATATTTTGTTATTTCGTATATCTTGTGTATAAGAAAACTAAATTCGCCATTTCAAACAGGTGGCAACCCTCTTCAAAATATTTTCAAAGTACTACTTTCTGAAACTCCTTTCGTGTGTCACCCATATGTTGATACGTATTTCTCTCGCTTAATATGATTTTTTTAACAGGTGGCAACCCTCCTATAGCTCAGCTAAAAAAACAAAGTTTTTCAAAACCACTTCCATTGATACCCTGTTTGTAATAATTGATTTATTTTTTTTTAATAATTTCAATATAATTTTTCAAAAGGTGGCAACTCTTTTCAAAAAAGTATAACCTTATTGCACATCTACAGTCCAAGACTTTTGGAAAATCGAACGAACGGTGCGGATTTGATGGCCTTCATTATTAAATAATTTGAATTTAATTTTTCAACAGGTGGCAGCTCTTTTCGAAAAACTACAGACCAAGCGCTTTAATTTGACATCTGGTTTTTGAAAAACGGCCGAACGGTACAGATCTTTTATCCTGAACAAAAAATGCCTTCACATATTATATAGATTGTAGATTTTAATGAAATAAGAATGTGGAGACGCAAATATATGGTTGTAAAAAAATTGGATTTCTGGTTGATGAAAGAGACCAGGAACTGCAGCTATTATGCATTTTATAATAAAAGGCTAAAAAATTAAGTCAAACTTTGGCTTTTATGGCTGTGTTAAATTAAGAGAAGTGCTGGGTGCTCAAACCAAAGCTTCCGTAGATAGCTGGTGTCCACTTCGAAGAGTTTTTCGGGAGTGTTGCTGAAATGCGCACCGAGGTGTTTAAACCTTTGTTTAGTGAATGTCGGGCAGCTGAGGGAAAAGTGCTGAGATGATTCCAGCTCGTCTTCCAAACAGCTGCCGCAGTAGAGATCTGTGACGATATTAAGTCGCACCGCAAGGGTTCCTAAAAGACAACGTCTGGTCAGTATACGTGTAAGAATCTAGAGTTAGCGTTTAGCTCGTTGCAGAAGCACCATTCACCCTTCGCGGACAACAACCGGCCAGAAGGACCTTGAAAGCCAAGCTTGCACCCAAGATCTTTCAGCCGCAGGTTGCCAACAGAACTCCTATGCCTTCCCTACGCGAGTTGATGGCCTCGAGGGTGCCCTGTCTACCTAATTCACCAGCCCAGCTTCTATTGGTTTTATAATAGCAGAACGTAAAGTTGATACTAGTCACAAAACATTACATTAACTAGAGAATCATTTTCATTCATTTTTTTTAATTAAGATAAAAAATCTAACCAATTTTAAATTAGAATGGCC
>NW_016205656.1:0-2169 GCF_001687245.7 Rhagoletis zephyria
AAAAGTACACTAAATGTATAGAAATAAATAGTATGAGCGCCTTTAGTGGTAAAAGTGTCGCGCGGTCGCAAAAACAATGTCAAGTGGCAGCAAAAAGCGTGCTGGAAATTCAAGGAAGATACTAGTGCTAGAGGAAGATACAGTGAGCAGCGTGCGGCAACGACCGCTTCACTCAAATGGCAATGTTAGTGCCTGATGTGCGTGGCTACAGTCATAGCCGCCAGACAAATGGCGTAAAATACATTTTCAAAATGCATTTACAGCGCATTTCGCAACGTCTATGTATGTATTTCATTTCGCACAAAAACTAAAAGTAATAAATAGTGAGTATAAAAATAAAGGCGAGTTTTTGGAGTCGCGCAAAGCGGTGTTGAAAAAGAAATGGAAATGGAATCGAAATTTCAAGAATCCTTGGTTTCAGATGGTAACATTATCTTCGGATCTTAACGTGCACTCACTAGCATCCACAAGGGAATGGCACTAAGCGATGATTCCGATAGAAAATACAAAACGACGTCAGGTATGACTTCGCGAATGCGAGCCCTTGAACGTTGCTCAGACACGGAAACTAATGTTGCGGCAGGTTGAAGCTTGTGGGGGAGGTAGCGACGAGGATAGGGGACGGACACCGAGTTGTTCGTACTCGGGCAATGTGCTCTCGTTCGCCTGAGTAATTTAAGTTGGCGGTTCAGAGCTGACAACGACAATTGCGTACAAAAGAGTTGCTATGTGTGAATGCAAAGGGAAACACCAAAAGATAAATCGCCGAAAATAAGCAGCTCGAGTTTGCGTATCTGACGCAGACTTATTGACGCAACAGATTGGCGCGCACTTAACCTGCCGGAGAGAGACTGTGAGTTGAGGTCGGGTGCAGTTAAGGCAACAAACGTAATGTTGCAAGAGAGAGTTTTCAGTTCGAGAAACCTCGTTCGGTTAAGGCTGAGATGCAGCCTACTACGCAGGGAAAAAGTCTCCGTGCGCGTTGATAAACTTTTGACCACTGAGGCTATCGGATAAGATCTTGGTAGTTGATGACAAACCATCGACTTAAAGATTTTCTAAGTCGAGGAGCAGCGGGTAAGCTAAGTGGTTGATAGGCGTAGATTGGGCTTCAGAGCCCTTAGAAAAGTTGAACGGGATAGAAAGGCAATAACTAATCATCGCGTTGCTGAAGCCCTGAAAACAAATCACTACTGAAAGTCGGAAGTTTGTAATAAAAAAAAGCTATTGAGCATGATGATCAAGTGAATGTACGNTGTGGTGAAGTCCGAGGATGCTTTGCGCTTGTTTAAAGGGCAACACTCGAGTTTATATAGACGCAGGATTGGAAAGGCGTTACAAAGATAATTACTCCTAATATCGTTGAATAACCTGCATATAGTGGACGAACCACCTGAAGCTGACGTCGAGGCTATATAAGTTTAGAAGAAGGTGAAGGACGAGTAGAATCTAAATGCTGAATACATTTAGGATAAGCCAATAGCACAGTAGATTGACTAGGATGAGGATTCGTTCGATGTGGCTTTTAGCTCAAAAGTCCTCGATCACACTTGGCGAGAGAGTGGCTGGATTTACATAAATCGCTGAAATTTTTGTTCCCAAGGGACCTGAAGTTTCTCTAAGAAAAGTGCGAGGAGTAAATCAGTTTAGCAGCTAAAAAAATTAGTAATTTAACTAGGTTCAGAGAAAATATGGAAGTTAGGATCATCAAGAATTTAAAGACTCTCTCGTTACTGATTTCAATGCTTCATGCCTTCTTCGATATCCACAACTCTGTCTATTGACTGAACTTTTCGATATCGAGTAATGTGTATGAATCAACGACAATCATAGTGCCTATCGAACGACCTTATAAATATTACGACATCGGAAAAAGTTCCTAAAAACAGATAAAGACTGCTTCCGATAAATTTAGCAGCAGTGATTTCGATAAATGTATAATGGTAGATAAATGCAACCGAGCATTATCGATAGATCACGTACAACATTGTAGTGCCGTTGCTTTTGGTGTCTGCTCTACTTTTCTATTTATCTTGTGCTTGGCCTCAGCTGGCCAAGTCTTGCCTCAGAGGGTAGTTGGCTGAACTGGGTTAAGCTGGAATATGAAGAGGTAGTTGTTTAGGTAATCCGGGGTCTAGTCTGAATAGGTAGGAATTTAACCTGCTGCAG
>NW_016205657.1:0-2169 GCF_001687245.7 Rhagoletis zephyria
ACGATGTATAAATCAACAGCACATTTAAGTAAATTTCAAATTTAAAAAATAAAAAAAATATTCAGCAATGTTATATAGAACTTTCTTTGCAAATAAAAAAAGAGATTTGATTTTAACGGTGAAATTTTGAAAAGCCTTGCATGTATTTTGTCTACTATCATATAAAGAAAGCGTTAATTTTCCTAACTTGTAAAAAAGAGACAAAGAGAAAATTTATATATAATCGCAACTTTTAAAATGCGATAATAAAATAGTTTGCNTTTTAATAGTTTTAAACCATTTTCCTAACTTGTAAAAAAGAGACAAAGAGAAAATTTATATATAATCGCAACTTTTAAAATGCGATAATAAAATAGTTTGCGTTGAAGTAAGCAAGGTGGAGTAAGAAACCAAAAAAAATCCTTTAAATACTTTTTAAATTTCGAACTAACTTCTTTTATTTTTAACTTTTTATATTTGTCGCACAGCTCTACTGCTGCAGATCGCCCTTTCTCAGATCTGAATTTGATCAAAACAGATAGAACAAATCGCTTCAGATTGCCAATGGTGGAATGAATGCTCTTTAAGTACCAAAAGTATTTAAACTAAAAATAAGATTATAAATAACACATTTTTTTTGTTTATATTATACTATTTAATACCCAGTTGAACTCATACATATAAGATATTTTCTTTATTATTATTATGCAACTGATACGTGTACCTTTTTTGCAATCAATAACTGTTAAATTGTTTTGGAAAATGGTTTTTAATAAAAATTATTGGATTTTTTCCATATTGACACTTTGATACTTAAAGTAAAAAAACGCGATACATATTGATACATTTTGAGTCTCTTCTCTGCTACAATTTTTCACAAGCTCGCAGTCACACTGATCACAACGCTACTGCTGCGAGATACGCGCTTGTCTCAACTAAAGAAGGCAAGGCAACAGTTGCTTTAGTGGCAACTGCTACTACGTAGTCAACCGCAAGCCACCGACATGACACACGCCAGCAGACATACTCAACGACAGCCAGGAAATATGTATAAGGAGGCATTAGTTAAGTGCAGGCTAGGACCTACATGTGTACATATATGTTTCATGTATGCGAGTACACTTAAGCATACGTTTACACTTAGACTTTTGCAACATTTATTATTTCATTCAAGAAACACGCTTTCGTACAAACGAGTACATAAAAATTAATATATCTAGTATATACAGTCACTCACAGAAGTATTCGTAATTAAGTTTTTTCACAATATTCAAAATGTTTTAGAATGTAAATCTTTTTCGTTAATTTTTATTTTAAATAAATCTCATTCAATCACAAAAACCATATAAATCGATCTTGCAAACTTTGTACTAAATTCATAAAAATTAATCAGACTTTAAAAAATGTTCAGCAAAATTTCAAAATTTGTAGCCCATGCAAATTTAGTGAAAGTGTCAAGTAGCTAAAAATTGGCGTTGATTTATTTATTTATTTTATTTTGAGGATGTAGCGCATTTTTTTCATATAAAAATAGATTTTATTCAAGCGGTAATGGACGAAAATGCGTAACACCCTCTACAAAATAAAATCTAAAATATCAACGACAATTTTTAGCTGCTTAAAATTTTTTTGTTTTTTTAATCAAAGAAATTCGACAAAATTTTAAATATCTATTATTTAAACTTATTCATATAAATTCTTAAACTCACCTTCAAAATTTGGTCGACATTTTTCGATTTAAAAAAATAAATTTTTTCGCCCCATAAAATATTTTTTCTAATTTTCGTAGATGTTTTTGTTTAACAGTAGAACGAAATCAAGGGTAACCCCACGATGTTTACATTTTTAATGACCGCCCTAATGTACATACCTACAAACAATGCTTTGTTTGCTGTTTTAATTTTTTGTTCATGTTTTATGCGGTTTCTTGCCATTAACTAGTATTTCACGCTGCATCCCCACAAGTATTTAGTTCGTCCTTGCCGACATACATAGCTACATACAAACATACATGCATACACATATCCATTCATTTTCAAATTTAATGGCTGTTAGCCGAGCTAATTTCGAAATTAAAATCATTTCAAACACATTTGCCATATCGTTTGTACTTACACAGGTAGGCACTCGTAGCCGCTGGAGCCGTGCGGATAACGGCAATTTACCTGGTGCCTGAAAAGGTCGCTGATA
>NW_016205659.1:0-2169 GCF_001687245.7 Rhagoletis zephyria
AGTAATTTGAAAACTAAGCAAATGAGTGCCAGTGAACACTTTAATGAGTACAGCGAAACACATGCAATTTTATATAAGTACATGTATGTATATGTGAACATTTATAAAAATTAATTTTTCACATAGATTAAAAGAAATAAATAAAACAAACTTGTATCACTAAAAAGTTATATCGCATGCCTTTGGCAAGCGGTAGTAATCGAGATTTCGAATTCATGCGATAACTTAAATTAGCGTAAGTACTCAAATCTGCCGCTGAGTGCTGACAAACTCAATTTGACCCCTTTCAGCAAAGTGTTTGACCTCTGCTTTACATTTATTGTAGTTTTAAAAGCCACTTGTGGACAGTTATTTGTCGTCGAAAGTGATGACTTGAACTTAGCACCCCTCCAAAATGAGTTTAATTCTCTTTATTACAAAATGCACAGATGTCAAGCGCATAGCATAAAACCCCATTCCCCTTTCGCTTCTTACCCACTTCCATACAAATTGGCAGAATTCACAGCTAATTAATCATTAAGTGATTGACTCAAAAGTGTTGTTGGTATTCAGCGTAACAAGCATTCGCTTTAAATTTTCACAAATTTTTTGGCTGCGGCAGGGTAGGGTAATCGATATTTCGAATGATAGCATGTCAATGTTAATCGCATTGCTATGAGATTATTTATTTATTTTAATTGAAAATTCCAATACAGCAGAGGAATGTGTATGAGGCAGCTATTAAAAGGCACTCGCAATTGCTTGTTCTGAGCGAGTATTTAAAATTCCTTTGACTGCAAACTGAATACCTTTGAAAGCTTTTATAAAGTGAATGTCTTTAAAAAAATAGGCGATTTTATACCGCCATTACAAAAATACTGTAGTATGTATTAGCCTAATATAGAAAGGCCCCTAACTCATTTCCATTTGAAATTCTGCTTTGTACGATAACCGGCGGATTACACACCAAGAAGAATTTCGTAACTGAACAACTTTAGTTTTTATAAAGTTTCATAAGTGCTCGGTCAAGAAACAAAAATGTCGCATTGGATATTACGTTATTATTAAACGTAATTTAATCCCATGGAATTTTTGAAATTAAATATTATTTTAAGAAAAAATAAAACGATTTTCTGTAATATCGTAAATTTTGTATATCATACCGCAAGTTTAAATAACGTTTTTCTACTCAGACATACGGAAATATTATTAAAAACATTTTTCATTCAATATCGTAAATCTCTGTCTAATATCGTAAATAAAAGCGGACTTTTTGCAGAAAGTTTTAAAAAATTACGATAAAAAGGTTTTGTGCAATATCGTAAAAACACAACAAACCAGAAATTAGTATCGCAAAAATGTTATATGTTCATGTACATATGTAGCTAAAAGAAAATTATGCATGCTAGTAAGCAAATTTACTAATAATATAACGGATTTTTAATAATATCGTAAGTAAAACCATGCCTACTTTTGCATACAATCACTTAAAATAAACAAAGCACGCGAGTGACCTAAATTTCGCGCACTCAAAAACTCCAAACTTAAGCCAACATCGAAACAAATGTGCCAAACGAAAATTTTCGCAATTAAACTAATTCACTTAAAACTACAACAAACCAAACTTAACGCAAAAGCAGTGAAAGGTTACAACAACAACAACAACAATGCATGCGCCGCGTCGTCAAAATGCGACGCCGATTCCTCTTCATTCTTCATTCCTAACTCACTCACCTCTCGTCTCGGTGGATGTATATTATTCGATATTAATAAATCACAATTACTACTAATATTACTACCATACGCCCCGCTGCTGACGGCAGCCACTGGCACGCCCACTCCACCACCACTAATACCACTACCACCACTGATGCCAGCAGTGGGCTGGTCAACAATCACGCCAGCCGCTTTGTTATTGTTGTTGCTCAAGGCAGCTGTTGCGCCTAAATTGTTGTTATTAAAAAATTGCGGCTGTTGCTGCTGCTGCTGTCGTTGTTGTTGTTGTTGGTCCTCGACGGCCGCCTGCGCCGCGAATGCCTGCTGCAGGTGGTTGCTGGATATGGCTGTCGAGTACTCGGTTGTTGGTGTCGTGGAGCCACGGGCTGTCGTCGTTGTAGCCGCTGTCACGCCGGCTGTTTTTATTGTTGTTGTTGTTGCGTTTGTGGCAGCTGTCAGCGTGCGTTTCAGTTC
>NW_016205661.1:0-2169 GCF_001687245.7 Rhagoletis zephyria
TGGTAATGATAATTTTCATTGAAGTCGCCACAAGTTATATATTTTGGTACGAGGCACATCCATACCCTTCGAGCTGTAAGTCGCTTACGTTGATTGGAATATTTTTTCATGAGATATTGAAGAAAAGCTACGAAAAGTACCAAAAATCACTTTTTTGAAAAAATCCATCCATTGTCCGATAATTTTAAAATAACGAATAAAATGCGGGACAAATGCAGGACACTTGGGAAAAATCAGTACATTTTCAGGTTTTTCAGATTTGGAAAACTACGCAGGACCGACCTTTGAAAAACAGTACGGCCCTGCAAAAAACAGAACGGATGGTCACCGTATATATGCATGATAAAAACATAACAAGGTAAAACCATTGAGAGGCAGTCTGACGTTTGCCAACAATATAATTTTAAAATCAAAACTCAAACTCACACACACATTCTCATTTTCAATCTCAAACAACAACAATTGTGAACAATTTAATTTTTTTATTTTCAATTTTATATGATTTTAAAATGTTGGCAAACGTCAGAACAAAATCATGGCCGACGAATTGAGAGAATGAATTTACCTTGTAATGTTTTTATCATGCATATATGTGTACATATATATGTGTATGTGCCAGTGATGCCAGACATTCCCTGTTAAAAATCCCACGAAAATGGGGAAACAATCCCTCAATTACCCACATCTTGAAAATTTATCCCACAAAATTCCCAACGAATTTAAACATATACATGTTTCAGTAGTAAAGAAGTAAAATTCATATAAAATAATAATAATAGTTTGGCGCTTACACATATGTGCTTTTCCTCCAATTTGTGGCGGTCCCCTTGATGTTGTCACACAAAGGGGAGGGACCTACGCCGACTCCGAATGGCGAGTGTATTTTTATGAGAAGCTGTTTCTCATGGCAGGAATACACTCGGAGGTTTGCCATTGCATACCGAGGGCCGACTGCTATTAAGAAAAAACCTCTTTTTCTGCATTTTTTTCACTCATTCATTTTTTCACTTTCATTTTTTTGCTCACTCACTAAGGGCCTAAAAGAATTTTTTGATGACTTTAAAATTGAAGCACATTCATGTGCTATTTAACATTTCATCAGATAATTTGTTCCGCTTTTTACATGAAACACCAGTTACAACTGAAAAGATTCTTTCTTACTCAGCGCTTGAATTGGTTAACGTAAGAAAATTTTCGAAATTGTCCTTATACTTTTTAACAATTATATACCATTTCACTCCGCATCACATCTTCAGAACGATTAATTACGTAAGAATGTCGAACATTCTTGAATTTTGATCAATTATGCAACAATAACTGCGTCAAAAGAAAATCCCTTATTTATATGAAATGTCCCTTTTTTCCCTTTTAATAATTTTTGATGTAAAATATCCCTCAAATAGGGAAATTACCCTCAATCTGGCATCACTGGTATGTGCATAAAAAATACTGTGCAAAAATCTTAATTAGGGCGCGCGAGTAAAAGCGCAGTAAAAGCGCAAACACGATCTATCTTATGGGATTCGCGTGTTAACGAAAACTCATTACCGCATGGCGGTGACGTTGCCCGTTGCTTCTCTCTCTCTCTCTATCAGGAGTAAATTTCATATGCTGATACGTACGTCAACCTACGTTTACGCTAAGTGAGCTTTTAGTCAACGACGTAGCGTAAACGTAGGTTGACGTACGTAGCAGCATATAAAATTTACTGTTGATAGAGGGAGAGAGAGAAGCAACGGCAACGTCACCGCCATGCGGTGATGAGTTTTCGTTAACACGCGAATCCCATAAGGTATATCGTGTCTGCGTCAACCTACGTCTACCTTACGTCGTTGACTGTTTGCGCTTTAAATGTGAAAGGGTCAAAACATAGTGCAGAGCGGTGAGCAAAGCGAAGAGCTAGCATCGAGCAAAGCTTCAATTACAAGCGTGCATCTACGCTTTGCTCTTCACTATACGCTCTCCCATTAAAATATCCATATGCGTTTGGAATCGACGCTTTGCTCGATGCTCTTTGCTCGCAGCTCCACTATGTTTTTAGCCTTAGATGACTGCGTATGGTACTACGGGGCGTATACATTCCATACGCAACTACGGGTATATGAGCATGATCGGTTATTACAACCATATATGTAATACTCCTATATTGGCAGTAAGAGCTAGTACCGT
>NW_016205662.1:0-2169 GCF_001687245.7 Rhagoletis zephyria
CGAATTCTGCTGCAATCGGCGCAATCTTGTATTCTATCATTCTTGGCACAAATGGATACGCCGCTGACAGCTGATCGGCCTAAAAAACCCAGCGGAGCAGCCTAAAAGAGGTTTAGCTTCCTCCTCAAAAATTGGCTCAGCAGATAAAAGGCATACGCCAAAGCAATACTCCCTATGCCCATAAACAAGGTGCAAGGCGAAAGGCCATGCCCCAAAAGGCAGAGGTCGACCGAGCAAACACCTCCACAGGCCACCCAGAAAAAGCGGCTAAAAGACGACTAACCCTCCACTTCCAGGGCGCCACCAGTAGCAACAGCAATAAACGTAATTGCTAACACACAGCCCACTCCCTCTTACAAAGATGTCGTGACAGGCACTAAAATAGCAGTCCTTGCAAGACGCCATCCAGAAACTTATTCTGGACAAAATCATAGCCGAAAAAGAACAGGCTACAAAACCAGCATTCCTGGGCGCGATCTACAAATCAGGTTACATGGATCTGCACTGTAAAGATGGCGCGTCGACAAAATGGCTAAAGGCGACCATCACTAAAACATCGCCCTGGGAAGGTGCCTCTCTGTGGGCCACAGAGCAATATAAGATATCACACTGACGGATCGCAGTAGGGCGCTTTCCCAACTCCCAGTTGGGAAAGTTGTGTTCGTTTGCAGGAGGCCTCAAAACTAGAGAACGGCTGAACCAACTTGAATAATTTGTTTTTAATTGTTCGGTGTAATACCAGGATTTATGGAACAATAGTTTGGAGGATTGCCACCTGTTTGAAAATTTTAAACTCAATTAAATCGATAAAGAAGTTTAAAAAATAAGATTTCTTAATAATACTATCTTTACCAAAATTCTGCTTCACATACTAATTTTCAACAATTTGGATCCAATATTTACTGAAACATCGCCGTTTTTGCATTTTTCGAAAATACCGTTATATGGTATTTTCAATACCTACCTACCTTAGATTAAGGGAAACCCACACTTAAAAATATATAGCGGAAAGTTGCCAACTGTTGAGCTGAGCGAAACTACTCAACTGTGTGATTCTAATACAAATAGCCAACGGTTAGGCAACAGCTATGTCTTATGAACGCGCCCAATGACAAGACACTCGTAGAAGTTATGGATTTAGACGTACACTCATAATTAAAACAAAAGAGTAAATTTTTTATCAGTTAAACAAAAATCGTTTGCGCCACACAACCTAGGCCACAATGAGAATTCCCTTTGCGGCATTACGTAGAGGTGACGAGCGGTGAACTCAACACAATAGGCCTGATGTAATTTTTAAGCAAAAAACAAAACCAACTTCAATTCTCATATAAAAATTTAGGAGTACCGTTATTTTTTTCATGATCCAATGATCGGATCTAAACCAGATTACTATAGGACCACCACTGAGACACTACTTTTCCGATGCAAAAAAAAAAAATCTTTGAAATCGGTTGATGTAGTCTATAGTTATGCGGTTTCATACATAAAAAAAAAANAAAGATACTAATTTGATCACTTCATCGCTTATTTCGCCTTAAATGTGCGATGGAGTAATGTACATATGTACACACAAAATAATGTACATGCAACGCATGCATGCGTATTCACCGTCTTACATTACGTTGCATAATTTTAGGAATATCTAGAAATTATACACTGAAAAAATTTCGTAATACAAAAAATGCAAACGAAAATAAATAATATTCGGCGCTTAGGATTTTTGTTAAGTGTTTGTTCAAGCTTCTCTTTCAATTTGTAGTGATCTAAGAAAAAGAGATAGACTAACAGTTTTAAGTTATATCCGAACCACAGATGGTTGTTTACGAAAAGCTACATACTTACATTCATAAGATCGCTAGCCATTGCCTGCTGAGGGGCTATTACTTAAGATCGAAATATTTTGTATGTGTACTGCTCGGAACACCGGGAGGTAGTACCAATGCACGTCTAACGACTCGCCTAAGATGGCCGCCCTATGATTGATCATTGCAATGTACTGTTTACAAGTCCATACAGCTTTTGATAATAAAATGTGAGACCTTTTATAGTTATATGTGGTTTTCCATATTTCCGTCGTTGCATCGAGAGGTAAGCTATGTCCGCGACTTTGTAATTGCTTTGTTTGACAAAGAGTATACGTGGCGTATGGATGACTAGATATATATG
>NW_016205664.1:0-2169 GCF_001687245.7 Rhagoletis zephyria
CCAATTTGCACAAAAACTAATTTGTGATTTTAGAAACCATCTGGAACTTGTTAACTGTCGCTATATAAGGTAGCATTAATATCATGGATGACAGTTAAAGCTTAGGTGGATTTTTATATCAGAATTTCATCTTTGTGAAAAGTGTGCAGATAGAGGGTATTTTATTGAATATAAGCCCTCGATGTTTAAAATATATAAAAATTTTATTTCAACGTATACAAAAAATAAACCTACCTGCATTGCAGCACGTTGGGAGACGGGGAAGGGGGGGCCGGGGGGCCGCGGCGTAGAGTGAGATGGTGTGCGCGCCGTTCGCGTGGGGTACGCGGGGCGCGAGCGCGCGCGGTGTGGCGCGCTGACGCGGGCCGCCGGGAAGCTAAGCAAATTTAATGTTTGAAAGCGAAATAATGTCAATGGATTTTATTTCGTTTTTAAAAAGGTAATAATGTCAATTGACTTTATTTCGCACCATTGATCCGTTGATCTTATTACCTGTCACCGAAATTATAACTTTCAAAGGCACCCACGCCAAGGCGCGAATGTGCTGATTGTTTGTTTGATGACAGGAGATACTACGTCTTGTCCTCATTTACCACCAGACCCATGCGCTTTGCTCCCTTATCCTACTTGGAAAAGCCAGCACAGACTTCGAGGTTTTTCTTACCGATGATGTCAGTGTCATCGGCATAAGCCAGCAATTGTACGCTCTTGTAGTAAATTGTTTCTGAGCGGTTCAGTTCTGCAGATCTTATTATCTTTTCCAACATCAGATTAAAGAAGTCACATGAAAGAGAGTCGCCCTGTCTGAAACCCCGTCCGGGGGCGAACGGCAACAGAGGAGAGCTGGTGGTATTGCTCAATGTCATTTTGCACAGCCGTATGAGTTTTGAGAGGATACCGAATCCAGACATAGCGGCATATACGAAACTCCTTTTAGTGCTGTCGAAAGCGGCTTTAAAGCCGAGAAATAGGTGGTGAGTGCCGATCCTTTTCTCGCGGGTCTTTTCCAAGATTGGGCGTATTGTGAATACCTGGGTGACAGGTAATAAGATCAACGGAAATAAGGTCAATTGACTTTATTTCTCACCCTGGTGTCAGTTGACATTATTACCTTTTTAAAAACGAAATAAAATCAATTGACATTATTTCTCTTTCAAACATTGAATTTGCTTAGCTTCGCGGCGGCCCGCGTCGCGCTCGCGACCGGCGCGCACGCCACGTCACGCTACGCCGCGGCCCCGCCTTCCCCGTCTCCCGACGTGCTGTAACGCAGATTTTTGACCCCGGATTCGTGTTCAGCACGAAAAATCCGTTCAGAAACACCAGGTCCCGTCTTATTCGCAGAAAAAAAGTTGAAATTTGTAGACCAGTGTTATTTAATATCGGAACCGAGATCATATAAGTTAATTGATTGGTTTTCACACACTTTTGAAACACAAATTAAATGCTTTTTTACTGCAGATAAGTTGTTGCCCCAAAACACAGCAGAAATCTTCCAATCAGGGCTGGCAACTATCCTTAGTTATGAGGTGCCATATTGAGGATAAAAAAGTGCCAAAGTGTGCCAGACAGAAAAATAAAAGTGCCAAAAAAGGTGTCATTCCTTTTAATCATTCACATTTAGCAATAAAATAAAGCTACATTTTACAAACAAAAGTGCAATCATAAAATAAGATAAACCAGTTGAATAGCCTTTATAAATTAGAAAATTTTAGTTGAGAAAAAGAAGTGCACCCAAAGGATTTCACAAAAATGTATTGAAATGTTATTTTTTACAAAAGTGCCATTTTGGCACTTTGTGCCAAATTGAAAAATTGAGTATCATTTAAAGTAAAATAGGGACAAATGGCACGGTTTGAGCCAAGTTGGCATCCCTGCTTCCAATAACTTACAAATATAAAAATGTGAAATATCGAGGGCTTGAATTTATTAATACCCCCAATTTGCACAAAAACTAATTTGTGATTTTAGAAACCATCTGGAACTTATTACCTGTCGTTATATAAGGTAGCATTAATATCACTGATGACAGTTAAAGCTTAGGTGGATTTTTTATCAGAATCTCATCTTTGTGAAAAGTGTGCAGATAGGGGGTATTATTGAATATAAGCCCTCGATGTTTAAAATATATAAGAATTTTATTTCAACGTATACAACAAATAAATCTAC
>NW_016205665.1:0-163 GCF_001687245.7 Rhagoletis zephyria
GTATGAATATAAACTTACTAAAAATTTTCAAAATAAAGCTTTTTATACAAATTTTTATAACCCTTTATTTAAAGATATTCCATTAAAAACTCATACATAGATTGCTTAACATCTAGAAACTAAACGAAATGCGAATTTTCGGCGGACTCATCTACAGTCGCGA
>NW_016205665.1:335-2169 GCF_001687245.7 Rhagoletis zephyria
TTAATTGAATGTTAAACTAAGAAAGGATAAGGGGAACTCATCATTTGAACACTCGAATGCCCCACCGATTAGCGCAGCGGGTCCTGGATTTGACCTTTTTTTACCACATCGGTTTTATTTAATTTTTTCTTTTAATAATATATTTTAAAAAACGTAAACGCGTCACTTACGATTGAAAAAAATTTATATTTACTACTTCATGTCGTTGGCATTTACATTTCATTTATAAGTTTAAGTTATTTATCAACATTCGCTCTCGAACTTATTAAAGGTTTATTTGAAAAAACTTTGAATAAGCTTAATATTAAAAATGCTTATTTAACGCTTATTATAGCAAACTTAATTTAAGTTATTTTTAAAAACGTTTACTGAAATGCTTGTTGGGATGTTATACAAAAAAAGAGCAAATACATGTGAGAAAAGCAAAGTCGGAATTTCAATGCCTAGGATTATTTTTTATGGGTCTCCATTGTATATTTTGGGAGTTTTGGTTGACCTATATGAAAAAATGGTTAAATAAACAGAGTTTGCCGATTCAAAAATATAGCTTTTTAAGGTTTCTATACCATTTCTACGAAAAATTGTTTTTCCCCCGAATAAAAAACATGGGAAACTTTGAGCGCTTAAATTTTTTGGTTTTTTTCGATTGTACTTTCTCCGAACCACCCTAGTATGGAACCTAGTAAGCATTTACAATTTTGAAATAATTCTCTATATTATGAAACATGCGATATATGCTATTGATATGTATTAAAATACATATTTTAAATAACTTATATAAAATCTATAATCTATAAATTTAAAATAACCATCGAGCAAGAGTATACGTACATATCGTCGTCTCAGAAAACGGATGACGAATGTGCAAAATCACGATTTTGGGATTTTGATGCAGATTTAATAAGTTGGACAGCTCTTTTGATTTCTGCCATCCTTATTTTATATCTCCCTTAGTTTTTGGGATATTTCGTGCGCATTTTGTCTTATGTAACATTATATTAATGATTGGGAATGCCTTTTGTTGTATGTGCTGAAAATGCGTCACATACGACAAATTCCCATACATACGTACTTTTTTTGAATCATAAAACATTTGTCGTATGTGACACATACGACAAATTCCCATACAAATGTAATATTTTTTTAATCGTAAAACATTTGTCGTATGTATCGCAAAACTTTGAACTTACGACAATTCGATGGTGCTCTACTATAACGACACAATTAAAATTGGAAATTAAACTAACTAATTTTCAAATTTTAAATTTTTAAATTTTAGCTTCCACGGAGTCTCCAATAAAATGAAAAAAATTAAAGTGTACAAAAGACTGAATTTAAGTATTGTTTTTTGTTTTTATATAAAGAAAACGGATGTACGTCACATATTTACAGCATAAGAGATGTACAGATTTTTTTTTATTAAATACATGAATATGTTTTTGTTATGTTTTTTCTAATAAGTAATCATTGTTTATTAAATATGTCTGGGTTTTTCATCAAATTATAGCATCGTCGTTGAAATAGATACTTTAGTATTGTCGTTTGTTCTATGGACAAAACAAAGTGGTGGGTAAACGCTACTTACGACAAATGTATACGGAATGAAAAGTAAATTTTCTCATTAACGTTAAGAGATATTAAATGTAAAAATATGGGAAATCAAAACTAATAACACCAACTACGTCTCNAATTTTCTCATTAACGTTAAGAGATATTAAATGTAAAAATATGGAAAATCAAAACTAATAACACCAACTACGTCTCCTTCAAGAATTACAAAATTCGACCGTACAGTTTCGGATTAATTCGGCCTTAAACTTCAAAGTCAATTTTC
>NW_016205667.1:0-2168 GCF_001687245.7 Rhagoletis zephyria
TAATGCATGAAAATCCTAACCTCAAAAAAATCACCCGTTATATGTACAAGTAAACAGTAACGAAGCGAACGCAATCGACAACAATAGCAGCGGCGGCGCCCACGGCAGCGGCAGCAGCAGCAAGGCATGAAAAGAATGTAGAACAAATCCTGCGCAGCTGCAGCAGCAAGAAAAAACATTGAAAAATGAAAACAAGAAAGTTTAAGGAAAACCACAATAGACGTTGACCAATTGCGGAAGCAGAATGTGCAGCGGCACACCGAAGCGAGGCATGGCAGAGCGCGTGCGAGGGAGGGTACGCGGACAACAATGCGGCTGTGACGCGTGTGAGTGTGACTTGGCATTTCGCTGGATTTTTTCTTTTTATTTATATTTTTTCGCTTCTTCTTTTACTGGTCGTACATGATCCAGTCAAGCGAAGAAAAAATACTAAACAATAGTCACTTTTCTCACCAAGAATTCTACGTTGTTTCCCTCTTTTGCGTTTCAAGTTTCCCACTCGGTGACTTCTTTTGCGACATAGCTTTAATTTCCGTTTCAAATGTCGTTAAGACACACGTTGCTACACTTTTGCCAGCAAGCATTTTTTTTAGTAATTTTTCTGGCCGCTGCTCGTTGCTGCCGCCTGCCATGGTACCAAGACTTGAAATTCTATATCCTAAAGTAAGCTTTTTCTAATAAGAAATTTCTTTGGCGGCAAATAGCTTTCTCTTTGCCATCAATTTCGTCTCTTTTTTAATACTTTTTCCAACTTAATTTTAAAAGTAAAGCATTTTTTTTGCTCAGAATTTCATTCGCTTTTACTTGTGCAACACACAGCCGTCTTGAGTGAGTACTCGTGTCAATTTTACTCAATTAATGTTCGAACTAAGTTTCTGGCGTTTTGTTGAAAAAGTCCTTTGTAAAAGAAACTTGGCACGTCTTTTGTTTATGGGTTTTTAATTACAAAATAAGTATNGTAGTGCATATTTAGATTTCCATAAAATTCAATTTCTTTATGTATCTTCTTCACATGCAATTTTGTATTTAGTGCCGAAACCAAACTTTCGCGAGACATAAAAATTCCGTGGAATGAAAAATTGCATAGTTTTAGGCACGACTTGTGAATTTCTAAACACAATAAGAACGATTTACTTTACCAGCCTCAAAATATGTTACATATTATGGCCTGATATTTAGTGACTCCATGTGAAAATGACTTGACTTTGAAATAAATAATAAGGTCCTTAAGCGAATAAATAAATGCCCACAAAACTCTACAACTCAACACTACAACTCTAGCATGGCAATTCTGGCAACTGTCTTTCAACTATCTCGAATGCTCTCTACTGTCTTTCGAAAGACTAATTGAAGGTCTTACTTAGCCTATGCTGCCCGCCTTTGAGCAATAAGTTTTTTTTTAATTAAATTAAATTAAAAAAATATATATTTTTCCTTTTAAAACAATAAAAATTAATAAATAAAATTAAATTTAATAAAAAAATAATGTTTAAAAAAAAGAAATAAAATAAAATATATATTATAAATTTAATAAATATTTTTTCTTTTTAAAACAATAAGATGCAAAAAAAACTAAATCAAAAAAAAGAAAATAGTACTTAAAAATTAAAAAAATTATATATGTATATATTTTTCAAAAAACTAAAAAGTAAAAGAAAATTTAAGTAAAAAGAAGAAATAAACAAAATAAGTTTACATTATATTAAAACAAATAGTTTTCTTTTTTAAAGGATAAAATCCAAGAATTAAAAGAAAATTTAACTAAAAAAATAATTAATAAATAAGATGAAAAGCAAGTATGTTTCTAAAAATTAACAAAAGTCGTTCGAACTATCTTGCAATTTGTCGTTTATTTGTCTTACGAAAGACTTTTTCTATCTTAGCCAGAATTGCCCTGTAAGTTGACAACCAATATAGGAATGTCGCAAAATATTCTAGAAAAGCGACTCAAATAGATATGTATTTTTTTTTATAGAGCCACTGAAGCGGAGTTTTATAGGGTTCAGCGGCCCAGTGAATCATAAAGTTGAGTCTTACTAAAACTCACTTGTTTTACAAAACCCACTATAGGAAAAATAGCTGTTTAAAAGTAATATAAACTAGATACATATATGCTGGCAAACGAGCCACACTCACCGATAAAGCTTTTTCGCTTGTTGATCGTGGCG
>NW_016205668.1:0-2168 GCF_001687245.7 Rhagoletis zephyria
TAGAGCGAGAGGAAAGCGAACGTATAACACCTTCTTTATTGCATCATGGTACATACATACATATTATATTGCATTGTGGGTAGAAATTTATTTTGTTATTTAAAATGGAAGGTGATACCTGCGATATGCATGCTTTGGAAAAGGAGAAAAAGGTGTGTTAAATATGCCAGAAATCGACGACGAATTTATTAACATATTGCATCTTGTAGGAACTAGCTTTAAAGGATGGGTGTGTAAAGTTAGATTCAACTATGCAGCCGGCTGATAATAAGGATTTTGAGATTGCCGTAATTGGAATAAAAATGCTGGAATGTTCTAATATTTTCACAATTTCATATTATATTAGCTAACGATTAATCCTACAACCGACGACTTTGGTAATTCACCGTGCTATCTACCACGGCCAGGCGATGAGCTTTTCTCCAAAGATGTGCTCAAACCAATGGGACCCATAGGCCCATGGGCAACAGGAAAAGTAGATTGGAACCCACTGGCTGGCTTAACAGGAACACGTCCAATTGTGGACCGCTACTCAATAACGCGTTTCAGTCAGAATGAATGGCGAGCAAAAAACAAAGAAACTATGCAGAAAACTAATGACACTTTTGATAAAGCTATTAAGTACTGCATTTTTTAAGAATTTCCGCATAAATATTTTATTTAGCTGTTATCTTTACTTATAATTTGGCAGAAATCAGTACAGTTCGAAAATAGCTTTCAAGGGAATCACTAAAAAGGTCCAGAAGACACAGGCGGAAACGACAAAAAACCTAACACAGCTTGCTCAACTTGTAGGTAAATGGAAGACTACACTCGAGACAGCTGTAAAAAATTTGGCAGACGAAATAAGCACTCTAGAGGAGGAAAGAATCCGTTTGAAAAGTCGCTGGTTATTTTAGGAGTTCCAGAATCGATAGGTGCGCTTTATTCATATGGTAACACATCAGTGAAAGCGGTCGTTTTTAGAAGATCCGATCGCTTTTGGAAAAACTTTCCACATATCCCGCTCGCTATGTTTAAACTATGTGCTAAAGTTTGGCAAATGAGCGTTACCACCCTGTTCCCACGCCAATGGCACATTTCAACGCGTACCAATTGATTTAACTGCTTCCCCTAAATCTCTAACGCTTTAAACCAAGTTTTCGGGGCACATTTTTAGGGGCATTAGTTAAATCAATTTGACGGCCGCTGTGGTGTAGTGGTAAGCAGTGCGCGCTTCCAATCCGCAGCGTCTGGGTTCAAGCCCTGGTCAAACCAACATCGCAAAAAAATTTAGAAAACACGTTTTTTCTTAACAGCGGTCGCCTTACGGCAGGCAATGGCAAACCTCCGAGTGTATTTCTTCCATGAAAAACAGCTTCTCTTTAAAATACAATCGCCGTTCGGAGTCGGCGTAAAACTGTCTATTATTATTATTATTAGTTAAATCAATTTGTATGCCATCAGATTTGTCTTTGGCGCACGGTGGTCTTGAAACAGTCTTAAATTTTATAAAAGTGTGCCTAAAACCGGCTTTAACAGCTTTTTCTACATCATTTGTAGGTTCAATATTGTAGGTTTTTATATTTCTCTTTTTAAACGCAATAAACCTTGTTTTTACTAATACTTATCATTTTAGCAAGGCAGGAATCACAAAAAAATTTGATATAAAGGTACATATATTATATTGTCGATGTTTTTGCAAAACCACCTATTATACGGCACTCAAATTTTATAGGGGAGCGAAAAAACGGGTGTTCTTTCAAGGCATTGCCTTGATAGGCAGTATTTTCTCTAGATATTATGTTACAAATATGTTGCTTTAATAACGATTTTATGATTTTTATGCATAAATCTCGAAGCCTGGATTTCAGGGTTACAATCTCATTTTTTCCACAACGGCGATTTAGGCGGCTTTGCAAAAACATATACATATATTTAAATTAGACGCAACCATAGGGTTTATAACATTAAGCATTGTTATGAAGTTATTGTAATTTCTGGCAAAGTAGACCCTTAACTAGACCAGAACTTCCTAAAGTAGGTTCCGGGGAACCCACGGGTTTCGTAGAAAAGTCCCAGGGCTCCGTGAAGTCATTGATTTTTGGCAGTTCAATAATTCAACAGATACATATGTACATAAGTACAAATCGGGAACCAGCCACCATCGCTTAAAATTCGGCATGAAT
>NW_016205669.1:0-2168 GCF_001687245.7 Rhagoletis zephyria
GCAGTCGCCAAATTCACCGAAGGTTGTTTACTGGTTATATTGTGAACAAACGGGAAAACATAGAAATGAACTTGACAAAGCCGATTGGCAACGTGACCAAGCTGAATTATTATTTATTTACTCATTCACATCGGAAGATTATCGGTAATTGGCTTGGTGCCAGCTATATTCACAGAACGACTTATAGTTATAAAATGTCCAAGTTCATAGAAATACCTGTACAGGCTGAAAAGCTGCTGAAGCTAACGCGTTCCACAGTAGTGCCAACATTGAATGCCACCGATAGCGGCGTCAATCAACGTCACAAAGGTCAAGCTGGACGTATTGGTGTCATCGGGGGTTCGCTGGAGTATACGGGTGCACCATATTTCTCAGCCATAAGCGCTATGCGTGTAGGTGCCGACCTGGCTCATGTATTTTGCCAGCGAGATGCAGCGGTTGTCATTAAATCTTACAGTCCAGAATTAATCGTACACCCTTTGCTAGATGCAGATGATGCAGTGGAGCAAATAACGCCGTGGATGGAGCGCCTCCATGTATTGGTGATTGGACCTGGACTAGGACGTGACCCAAAGATACAAAAGACTGCTATACGCCTTATCAAACTATGTAAAGAGCTTAACAAACCACTAGTCATCGATGCGGATGGTTTATTTATACTCAATGAAAATATCGATTTAGTAAACGGATTATGTAACGTCATCTTGACGCCAAACAAAGTCGAATTTCGTCGTCTCTTCACTGAAGATGTGGAGGTCATGAAACACCGTATGGCACAACTGGGAGATGGTGTGATTGTACTTGAAAAGGGACCGCACGATAAGATCTATATACCAAGCACATCTGAAATCTATACTTTACCGGCTGGAGGTTCTGGACGTCGTTGTGGTGGTCAAGGGGATTTACTATGCGGCTCTATTGCTACATTTTTCCATTGGGCTTTAGAATCTAATCAAGCAAATGCCGCATTTGTAGCTACGTTCGCCGCGTGTTATTTGGTCAAGAAATGCAATGCTGCCGGTTATCAAAAATTGGGCCGCAGTATGTTGGCTAGCGATATGCTTAATGAGATTCCATCGGTATTTCGGAATATCTTCGAAGATCCGTAATGAGTATGAGATTAGGTCTATGAACACCCGTAGATGTTTATGAAAAGCGTTGAGCAAACACCTGTTGATTGCATTTTATTGTTATTTGTTTCCACTTCTTATATTAGTCCAAGTTTTAGATAAGGAATTAATTACGTAAATAAAGAGTCACTCTCACACATGCGCGGTATTGGAAGTGTGGTACAAGGCGGTACATAACTATACTATGTACCGCCTTGTACCGTACTTCCAATACCGCGTTTGTTTGAGTGTCCCTTAAATATTTATATCTTGATTGGATATTTCCTATGAAAGTAGTTGGCAAAGTAAAGAAGACAATACTCGGAGGTAATAAAATGTATCATCCTAAAAACATTACATTTTTATTTTTTATCATGAAAATTTTTATACATATACATATATCTGTTTAAGAGAATTGTATAATTTAAACCGAAATATGAAATTAATATTTAACCTATTATTTATATGTTTTGCTATAGGTCGCGTAAAACATTACAATTTTACTGCTTTATTTACTTTTGCTTCTGTCGATATTTCGCCACAAATATTGAAAAAGCAAAAGTGTTATACATATTTTATTTAATACTCGGCCTGGAGCCCAAAAATATATTATTAAAATATAATAAACGGCCAATATCAAACATATGTAACTATTTATATGTATGCATGTATAATGAATTGCTATTTCTCCTTAATGTAGTTTATTGACACAAAAATTATCAATATTCGTCCAAGGTGTATTAAACAAGGTGTGATTGACAACTCAGGTAGGCTCTTTTTTTTAAGGTACTATTATGCCAAGAAATATAAACAAGCGATTCGAAATTCATACAAAATTTTTTCAATTAGACTATAGGATGGTTCTGAGATCAATGTCAAATTCAATCACACTTTGTTGAATAGATTTTGTATTCGTCTATCTAAAAGTCACAAAATACAGCCCCTTAATCGAATTACAGCGTTATAGAGCTAAAATAAATCTGGCAAAATTTTTTCTAGTTTCACTTTTGTTTCAACATATTTTGATTAAAATAAAAATACTGATAAAAATAAAATTTT
>NW_016205670.1:0-2168 GCF_001687245.7 Rhagoletis zephyria
AGTAGCTAGCACTTACCGTTGATTTTTGACAATTTTACGTACTAGGCTTGGGGAGCTTTTAAACTAAATAACGAAACTAGAAAGATTCAGAAAGATGTTGGTCTTAGCGACATACTAGTTTTTAGCACTGAGTGTTTCTCTTGCTGGTGCCACCACATTTCAGTCTAGTAAATTCACTTAGGTGCTAGACGGAATAAGGCTTATTTTTTGTGGGAAATATCAATAAACACCCAGTGTGATTGGTGTAGACAACAACCTAGATATTGATAGTTTTTCTGATATTCTGCTCTTTTTAAAGCAATACCATCGTAATGTTGTAATTTTGTATTTATCTTGCATGCTGCAATACTTACTTTCAATCCTCCGCTTTGCCACAATTCAACTAATATTGATTGAAATGTCACAACTTGACATATTTAAACAGCTTTTGATGCTCTATAACTGCCGTACCTAATTGTAGTACATCTGACAGGCTGATAGTGACGCGGTTCAGTACGCATAGCAAGTACTACAATGTATAAGTGTTGTTACTCGCAATCACACAAGAATTCTTTGCTTCGCTCCTCTCCCACTGACGCTTAAATATTTCCCACACACTTATTGTAAACAGTGAACTGATATTACTTCGCAATATTTGAGATAAGGCGCTCAATGCATTTGTCAAAACAAGCAAATTTGTCAAAATTCAATAACTGTGTCAACGAGCTATATTTGCGCAATTCTATTTCAATCCACTTTTCCCCCATCATTCCATACGAGTATGTCTGCTGTACTGGCTGCTATCAATAAAGTGCACGCTGGACCAATGTTATCACAGCGCACTCATCGCCCACACACAAAGCCACAGCACGTCGCACTTCCGCTGTCACACAATGGGGTAATCACATGCAGTCCAATAAATAAAATAGTTCTCTTGCACTTACTATTTTATTCTACTCGCCGCCGTCTCATTGTCTGCTGTCTTAACAGATTATGAGTTCGATTGAGCTGTCACAGTGACATTGGCTTTTGAAGTGTTGGCGAATGCTGGCAGTATCTACTGAAACGGTCGGAAAGGGAAAGAAGACAGTGCAGAGGAAGGGGAAGAAGACGGTGCAGAGAAAGGGAAAGAAGAGTGTGAAGCTGAAGCTTGATTAAGTGCCACTTATAAACTTTTGTGATAAATCATTCGTGAGTTTTGATTGCGTTTGCTTTCACACACGCACAGGCGGCATAAGTGTAAGAGGGCATCTAAATTTTCTATAGTTTTCATACTCTCAAAACTAAGCTGGCTAATAAAGCGTGCGCCACTTTTATCTAATACTCTTCTTATTTGCCTTACGTTATGTCATATCTATACAAACGTATAAAGCTCTTTCTCCTACATACTAAGTATATGACTTTACGTAACTGAATATGTGTGTGTGTGCCATACACTGACAGACAAGTGACAAATTTGATTTCATGCCCGCACAAAACGAACTATACTGTGGCGTTGATGATGATTATGACTGCTAATCATGCAACGCTGTAACGACTTCCGTCTCAGTGTAGTGGGTGGTTAGTAGCAGAAGAATAGTAGTAGATTGAGCAGCAAAATTTAAGTAGCTGCGGCACTCTATTGCGTGTCAGCTATACTATTCTTCATAAATATGTATGTATGTATGTAGTATTCCTAATACTATGATTATTATATTTTGTTGACACTCACAAAGAACTTTATTTGCACTGTCAAGCTGACAAACGCTTGACACACGCAGTCATCCATTAAAATCATTCGTCATTGCGAGTAGTTGTGATGCGCTAAGTAGGGCGCACTTAACAATTTATTCACCTAGAAAAGAATAAAATAAACCAGGGTGCGTATACATATATAAGTTGTTGTGAAAACGAAAAGAAAGCAAGTTGCAGTACGGTAAGTATTTGTAAGGCAAGTAGTTGGAAACTAGTTCAGTTCAAACCAGTGAAAAGACTCAGGAAATGGAAACAAGCCGATCATTTAAAATTATTAAAAAAAAAATGTCTACAGTCCTACTTCAAAAGCTGCCACAGTGTGAACCGAGTGTAATATTCAGTCTCACTTCATATAAGCCAGCTGTGAGACAAATGCCGAACATGGATTTGAGACTATTCAGTGAACTGACTCCCGTCTATAGTCTCAAAAAAAGTCAATAATTTGTTAGCTGACC
>NW_016205671.1:0-2168 GCF_001687245.7 Rhagoletis zephyria
AACCCTTACTAAACACCTTTCATTTTATGGAACCCCACATCAAATGACTTAAAATAAAAGGCAGCGTAATTTAAATATGAATAAAAACTTTTACTAGAAATAGTATAATACATACAAAATTTAAATTTCAATATGTAGAATGAGTTTGTTTATTAATTATTGCTTTTTAGTTCGATATAAGGTCCGAAAGCATTTCTGGGGTAGTACTAAATTTCGACGTGATTTTTTTTTTTGTATAGGTGTAAGCTGAAAACTCTGTTGACATAGTATGTTTTGACAGAAGGAGAAACAAATTTTGTTGAATTCCCTCGAAACTTGTTATTCGATATTTTTTGGGGTCGCTGATTGTAAATTTTGCTATGAATTTTTAAAATTCAAGATGGCGGAAAAATGTGTAAAAAAATTATTGAGATGCGCCATTTTGAATTTGAAAACTTCATGATCTTGTTCATAATCAAGGAAGGGAGTACAAAAACCCACGAGTTTCAAACCTATTCGTACTTTCTGTCACAGCTTTCTTTAATCACTTGAATTCTCTTAAATCAATCATTTAAAATTGCTCATTGTAACTAATAATGTAAATAGAAGTCCCTTTTGCAAAAAATTTGTTAACTGCAGCCAAATAAGAGTTAAGTCCACACAACATAAAAAAAACTGACAACAAGCACGAAACCAGCCTACTCACCATCCATAACAGTTCAACAGAAGAAACCCACACTACATACTTGCGGTGCCTGCTTCCAATTGAAATATTCAAAATATCTGAAAGTTAAAGAAGAATTCGTCTGGCAAGTTTTTTGTGCCGAGATAAAAGCACAAAACAAGAGCAGGTACTCGTAGCGAAGCGGAGGAGGGGTATGATGAAATGAGGCTATTTTATTCAAAACACCATTTACATACATATTTATGTATTTTTCGTGGACATTTCTAATTTATAAATTAAAGTCGATGAACTTTTTATATTGACTTTTTTAGTAAACTTCTTATCATGTTCAGGGTATAAAAAATTTAATGCATAGATACTTGGATTCAATGAAAATGTATACAGCTGCAACTAGTATTATTTGCAAAAGTACTTAGCTTTAAATTCAACTTTCAAGGTGTAGACAAATTGAAAAACTGACTTTAATATGTATTTAGATACATATATATGTACATATGTATATGCGAATTGGGACACAGTAATTTTTAGCATAATGAGATACATAGAAATATACGAGAGTTCACAGATTCCGCTGCAACAGTACTTACATACATACATACATATGTATGTAGATCGGTTTTTGCGTATTTATGAAGTTGAATAAAGTACGTACAACTATGGATGTATGTACCTACGTTGCATTTGCGCTGTTCTTTGTTTATTGCACCTTAGAATATAGTAAACTTTAAAATTCCGGCGGTAAACCGCAAATTATTTTGGCGAGGCTCCCTAATGTGCATACGTATGTATCAGGTAAGTGGTTTTATGTCGTTTAGACCAATTTGAACTTTAAAGTAATTTAGTTCTTAAATATCTGGAGTGAAATACAGGTTTCGAACCACTCCGTAGAATATGGGTACGATCCCTGGTCCAATCTAAAATTAGAAAAAAAAAAATATACTAAGAGCGCTTGCTCCTCGGCAGACAATTGTCAATCTTCGAATGTATTTCTGCCTTGCAAAAAGCTTAAATTTGTAAGATCTTCCATTGGTGTTATAACTAACATAAGGACGCACACCACAAATTGGTCGGCTAGACATTTGACAATTTGACAGAATCTAAAAACAGGTAAAAAAAATGTATATAAAAAAAATTATACAAAATTTTATTAGTGATTAGTAAAAAAGGAAAAATCGACCTAACGGCTAAATTTTTTGTGGCGTTAAGTAATATACGTTCTAAATATGAACCAAATCTCACTACAAATACGGATTTTCCAAATAACTCGACTCATGCGCCACCTAGGGGATTAATTCATATTGCATTGTCATCGGGTTCCAAGTGGCAAGTCCCTAGCTCAGTGGGACATTGGCTAAAAATTTTTTCCAAAATTTGATTACACACAGATGAAACTTAATGAACACTTGTAACATGTAATTTTTAACCAAAAAACCAAACCGACTTCGTGATCCAATAATCTGATCTAAACAAAATTAGTACGGGGCCACTTTTCCATTAAAAAAAA
>NW_016205672.1:0-2168 GCF_001687245.7 Rhagoletis zephyria
TTTCATTTTTAATTCTTTTAATACATGAAATTATCGGTATGATTGATAACATATACTTGTATATACTTGTTACTCGNGAAAAGTTAAACTTCCTCTCTGTGCCACCGTGGTCACTTTTTTCTGCAACACATATTATGCCATTTAAATATATTTTAACTGAATGTTTTATTAAAAATACCTTTACAAACCTATTTTCCTTACTAGCGTCAATATTTGTTTACTTTAGGTTAGGTTAGAAATTAAACATTAATTTCACTTAATTTTATTCATTTTGCTGATTTAATTTTTTTTTATTCATTTTCATTTTTAATTCTTTTAATACATGAAATTATCGGTATGATTGATAACATATACTTGTATATACTTGTTACTCGAGGGCGTTAAAATATCTTGGAAACACCGCATCAGTTATTGTTTTTGAGCTTATAGTTTGAGCATTTATATTTGTATATAGTCCTAATTTTAGTTTTTCTTTTCGGAATATAATCTGTGGTTCATGTAAATGCAGTTCATGTTGCAGGAGTTTATCCGATGCTTTTTTGTTCCATACGTTTAGCTGTTACTTACTTTTTACTCTCACTTCAGAGAGTGATTTTGCTGTTTGACCTTCTTCCAGGATTTTACTCGAAAGTATTCGATCAGAGCTATTATATCATCTATACATATGCATATTATACATACATATATTCATGTATGTTCATCAGTTATCAACGGTTAAAATGATTTCAGCATTTTTTTGAATTTTCGCTTTGCTTTTTAGTTGCAACAAATGAGTTCATACATATTTATGTACGTGNACGTGATTCATGCCCAGTTGCAACAAATGAGTCCATACATATTTATGTACATGCATAGGTACAAAGCCGTATGCATGTGCGGAGTTTAAATAATCGGATGTAATAATCAATTGTAGCGCATTTCCTCTTACTATGCATATTCCTAAATTTATGCAACCATTTGGTAAGCAAACACAGGGTGCTTCTAATGAAAATAAAAATTGTATGCTGAAACACACATGCTAAGCCCTTCGAAATTTTGTGCTGGGATATGCGTTACAGCTTCGCAAATTTCACCCCTACCGAAACCAAAGGTACACATCAAAAAAATCGGTAGATTTCTATGAAACTGGGTATCTGGGGGTTTTCTGGGTCGCTGATTACATATCTAAAGTCATTTACCAAAAATTCAAAATGGCGGATCCAATATGGCGGACGAAAATTAAAAAAAAAATCGGTAGATTTCTATGTAATTGGGTACCGGGGGGTTTTCTGGGTTGCTGATTACGAATCTAAAGTCATGTTCTTAATTTACTTTATTTACTTCGGAACGAGCATTTTCATCAGATATTTCTTTCAATTTACTAATCACATAATCAAGGACACCCTGTTGTCTTTTAGAAGTTTCAGAAACTCTTCTCCAAATGTCAAACAACTCACTTCTTAAGATTTTACTTACCATGACTAAAATTTAAGATCACAGCCAGAAACACAAATAAATTTCAGAAAAAATTTTATAACAGCGCTTAAAGATTTGCATGCCTGTTTTATAATTTTGTAATTTCAGAAAAAGGATGGTTCCGTGCGCAGAAGTGGAAAACTTTTGACTGCCATTCACCTGGGAGTGGCCAGAAGCGATTCTTGTGCGT
The DNA here is from genome assembly GCF_001687245.7 of Rhagoletis zephyria. Classification (NCBI taxonomy): domain Eukaryota; kingdom Metazoa; phylum Arthropoda; class Insecta; order Diptera; family Tephritidae; genus Rhagoletis; species Rhagoletis zephyria. Next base: position 1,646 of record NW_016205672.1, read on the forward strand.
ACGGTTCAAATCGCAGCTCACAACGTCCGGCATTCTTCCTGTCGGCCAGCATTTCAAGCTCTTCGCACTCACGTACTTCGGCCTCTCTCTTCTTATTGCGGCAAATACGTCTCGCTTCCCTCTTCAGATCCCTACAGCGGTCCCACATAGCGTGCGTTGCGTCCGATCGCAGCGGGGCCCTGTAGGCGGCATCTTTTTATCTGCAGCTTCCTGACATTCCTCATCGTACCAGTTGTTCTTTTGCGCTCGAGTGGTCCGAGTCGATGTTTGGGCCTCGGAGTGTGCGTACGTCTAAAACAATGGAAGCGTGCCTTCCGTCTATCACAACATGATCGATTTGGTTTCTCGTTTTTTGAACCGAAGACAGCCACGTAGCTTGATGGATGTTTTTATGCTTGAACCTAGTACTGCATACTACCATGTTTGGGACGAAGTCGATCAGCCTCAATCCGTTGTCGGGCGTTTCGTCGTGGAGCTGAATTTTCCGACGGTGGTTCCAAAGATCCCTTCCTTGCCCGCCCTG
>NW_016205673.1:0-2168 GCF_001687245.7 Rhagoletis zephyria
GTATTATACTGCCACTATTTATCGACGAAAATGCATGGCCAGCCCAATAACATCTACATACTTTTTCCAATAACTAATAGCATAATTGTTTCTAAATATCGATGTGGGCTAGTAAATAATAACAGTATACATAAATCAGATTATAAGTGTTCTGGTTATATAATTAATTTATGAATGTTATTTGCAAAAATACGTTTCACGCAGTTTTCTCCATTATTTTTACCACTGTAGATGATTTCAACTACTACACTTATTTGATTAATATTCCAACTTTTAAACAATTTCATATTTTTCTACAAATAGTATATTTTCAGTTGAATATTTTACTGAACTTTCGTCATCAATGAGGAATACATCTGTGGCACTTAGAGCAGCGTAAGGAGTTTTCGAAACGAAGTACACCTGAAAATAAATAACGTAGATATTGCAAATGAACGCTCTATAAAAACATGTATGAATGTACGTACTTGAAGTGGAAAGAAGTCACCAGGAATTGACGAATTGCAGCTAAACTCCATTGAACCGGATTTGTTGTTGGCATCAATAATGGGTATATTCCATTGAAGTATGTGCTTTCGTGCATCATAATTGTAAGTGCCATCGTATTCGGCAACAGACGGTTGCACATTCATACTTTTGTAAATAAAATAAGAAATAGAACTAAGTATAAATTAAGAATAGCTAAATGATACTTACGGCAGTGGTATGGATATGGACACATCCTGCAATTCTAAATGTTGTGCCTCTAATTCATACTCAATGTTTACGTCGCAACCGCCTTCGCCATTTTCAGATGGCCAGCAGTTAACTGTATTAATAATACATGTAGTTAATTTATTTATCAAAATCATGAATGATCGTTATATTTACTTGTAAGGGGTATAGCAGCTTCGTCCTGTGTTATGAAACGCCACTTCAATACACCTACATCGGTATTTAATGGGAATGGTTTAGCGGGATTTTTCAACCCGATAATTGAGCGCGTTTTGAATAACTCTTTATCGACATTTGGATGTGTTTGTAATTGTATGCCATGGGCATCGTTGTTGTGCAATTTTAGCTTGATGCGTCCGAAATTTTCATCGGAAATACGCAACGTCAATAAACCTGAAAGCTCAAATTGTTGGAGACCTCCATCGCGACCAAGACGCACAGTAAGCTTATCTTCCATCTTGAGGTGTACACTGTTAAATGCATAGAACAGAATTAAGTGTTAAGTGGTCAGCATTAGTTAGCATTAGCAACCTTTCAGTGTGAACATCTGAAGCAATTTTTGTCTTGGCTACATCCACACTACTTTGACCGCTAATCGGTGTCAAACTTGAAATTTTCTCTCCTTCACTCTTCAATTGGTCAACAAAACTATCGACATCTTTATTTTTTCCACCTAGTTTCAAAGCATTCCGTGCAGCTGGTTTCCTATATAAAAGAGATTTTATTGTAAATGGAATAAATCTGAATTAATAAATGTTTCGACTTACTGAGATTTTGGAACGGCTGGTTTCAAATCAGACTCAATCGACGGGGCACTGCTTATTGAACTAGAGCTAATGCCAAATGCATCCATACTACTGCTGCCACTACCGTGCCCACCTCGTCCCATTAACGCAGAACTACCACCACGTTTAGCTGCCTCTAGACGCTGCCGCTGCAACTCCTTAGCTTTTTCTCGCATTTTCTGATGTGCTTCACGTTCTTGAGTTTGACGAACTGCTTGATATACCTTTTCCTCATGGGAGTCCATTTCAATAAACGTTTTGATTTGTTTTAAGTTGACGCTTTCACGATAACCAAGTGCAACGATTTCATCGAAAGCGAAAATCAAATTGAATGCATTTTCCAGAATTTCTTTCTCATCCAAACTATGAGAGTACTCGGGAATCTAAAAAGAATGAAATACAATACATTTGTTTATATCACAATGTATTATAAAAACTTACCACTTTGGAGAATAAACGCAATGTTTCCAAATCTTCTAATATGTTACTTGCTTTTGTTGTGATCAAAAGCATATAAAGTTTTTCCATTGGTTGATAAACATACCGCACTGATTCCGTTTCAACATATGTATGCTGTTTGCCGGATGTCATCAGCTTCGGAAATGCAGCAAGCAATCCCTCGATTCGCGCTTTAGTCATCTCCACAAATTGCCGTGATATAATCACTGT
>NW_016205674.1:0-2168 GCF_001687245.7 Rhagoletis zephyria
CGCCACGTATAGTAGTGCATCATCAGCAAATAGACAAATTTTCGCATCCATCAAAGCTCGTTGAAGATCGTTGATATAGATAATAAAAAGCAGCGTGCCGAGAACTCTNTCTTCGCAATATTCAGTTTCAGTTTATTCATTTTAAGGTATCGTGCTACAGATACTAAGTCACTGTTTAGTTTTGCTATACAGTCATCCGCAGTGTCTCCCGCCACGTATAGTAGTGCATCATCAGCAAATAGACAAATTTTCGCATCCATCAAAGCTCGTTGAAGATCGTTGATATAGATAATAAAAAGCAGCGTGCCGAGAACTCTCCCCTGGGGAACTCCAAGTACAACTGTCGTCGAATCAGATTCCACGCCTTTCACTCTCGTTTTCTGGTGTCTTCCGCGTGGAGTAGGAAAGCAGAAGGTGACCCCTAAGATTTTAGGGTTGTTTACAGTCGGTATTGGTGTGTCATCGACGTGTATACCTAACTAGCCTGACCTCCTTCGTCCAGGTGGTGAAGAGGGTCGCCGTTGATTTCGTTGGGGAGAGTGTTAGGCTCCTTGCAGTGAAGAAGCGAGAAAGGATGGAGAGATAGTCGTTCACTTTTGAGCAGAGGTCATCAATTCCATTCCCGGACTCCAAAATCGAGCAATCGTCAGCGTANCCGGACGCCAAAATCGAGCAATCGTCAGCGTATGAGATCAGGGAAACTCGCTCAGGTGGTTGAGGAAGTTTCGAGATGTAGAAGTTAAATAGTAAGGGGGAGAGAACACCACCATGTGGAACCCCTTTTTAATCCTTCTTGGTTTCGAGGTTTGATCTCGGAAGATTACTGACGACTGTCGACCACTCATATAATTCGCCGACCATCGCTTCAGTCCCTGTGGGAGTGAGGAGGCCTCGATGTCTTCTAGTAGCGTGGAATGGCAGACGGTGTCAAACGCCTTTGACAAGTCCAGCGCTACTAGGACCGTTCTCTCACAGGGGCGGTTTCGATTTAGGCCACGAGTTATTTGTGTGTTTATGGCGTTAATTGCTGTTGTTGTGCTGTGCACTTTACGGAATCGGTGCTGGTGCTTAGCTGGGGTCAGTGGCAAGTGAAGTATGGGAGTAGTAGGGCCTCAAGCGTCTTCGCCACCGGGGAAAGGAGCGTTATCGGACGATAAGAGTCTCCTTTGTTGGCGGGTTCCCCGGTTTCAGCGGTGGGACCACTTTCCCTCATTTCCACACATCAGGAATGATGAGAGTGGCCATGGACAGGTTGAGGACCTCCGTTAGGTAAGCTACTCCCTTAGGCCCTAAATGTTTTAGCATCAGCATACAGATTCCGTCGGGTCCAATGGCTTTGGAGGCTTTCGCCTTCCCGATGGCCCCCTTCACTTCACAGCTGGTGAAAACAGGTGGTGCACTGTTTTTTGGCAGCTGGTGCAGCCTCCTGGTCACTCGACGTTTGGCCTTGTCTACCGAAGGGTGCAGTGTGAATTGCCTAATAAAGTGGGCTGCGCATTTCTTCGGGTCCCACGAAGCGCGACCTTCGAAAGAGATTTCCACTCTGTCATCACGCTTTGTAGGGTTGGACAGGGTCCTCACGGTTGACCAGAGCTTATTCACACCAGATGTGAAGTTACAGGCCTTCAAGTGCTCCTCCCACTTTTTCCGCTTATGCTGATTTACCAGTTGCCGAATCTCCAAATTAAGGTCCCTCAGACGCTGGTCCCAGGGGTCGACCTGGCGCAGGTAGTCACGCTCGTTTGCTAGTACAGCTGCTTCGGCCGGGAAATTTGGGCAGACTTCCGCGATGCGTCCGGACGGGATGAAGCGAGCCGCTGCGGCAGTGACTACCCTGCGGAACTGGCGTTCGCCAGTGTGTATGTTTGTGGGTGTGGGAAGGGCGGCGAAGGTGCTCTCGGTGACTTCCGCGAAGCCGTCCCAATCAGCTTTGTTGAAGTTGGTATAGGTTCGGTGGTCCGCGGGAGCAAAGTCGGTGGGCTTATTGATCGAGATGACTATGGGTAGATGGTCTGATGCTAGTGTTAGCATAGGTCGCCAAGAGATGCTATTGATCAAACCAGCGCTAGCAATTGTTAGGTCTGGCGAGCTGCTGCAACTACCCATAATCCTGGTGGGGGCGTCGCACAGTGGTTCGGATAGCAGATCTAGCTGGACGAAAGTCAAAA
>NW_016205675.1:0-2168 GCF_001687245.7 Rhagoletis zephyria
ATCGGATGTCTTGTTGGGCCGTTTAAATGGAATTGCGCAGGAGTCTACTATGTACATATCGCTCACGTTTTTCTAAAATGTATTAACTCAAAATTTGTAATTTTTGGCATTATATCGTAAAAAAGTTCGAGAGTCATAGTATGTACATATTTATGTATTTTCAACTTCCAGTAAAAGCAGTTGCAATATTTTGTTGTAATTTTTTGCAAATAAAACTTACTATTAACACTAAGTTTTTTGCGTTTTTCTAACCGAGAATTTTGAGTTAATAGATTTTTGAAAAATGCATGCCATATATACACAGAGCTTTTATTTAACTTTAAGCAAAAGTTGGAGCAAATTGTTGTTATAATTAGTTGAAAAAACCTAAGCTAAAGTCTCCCTTGCCCATATGATTAGCTTGTGCAACGAAATAGTTTTTCGCATTTTCAGACGAACGTGTAATTACGAGTTGTGTCACTTTTGAAGAATGTGTGGCGATATGCATTTATGTATGCGCACATCATAGTTCACTTGCTGCAGCAAGATTATCAAAGTCCAAAACTATAAATAAAAATTGCAAACAGAAATACAATTGCGTCTGCTACAAGGCATTTTAAATAAATTAATAAATAATTTTTGGATAGAAGGGCCAAAAATAACTGTTATCTCGAATTTACAAATTGAAAACGTTGCCCGAATTCTGAAATTTAACGAAAAAGTGGTTAGATGTAAAATATTATTCTATTTCGCCGATAAGAGTTATCTCTGATATATACGTGGTAAGATAAGAATATTGATGAAGACGGAGATGGAGATGGGAGAGAAGATAAAGGTGATAAAAACAAAAGTCGAAGAGTGAAACGACTCTTAGATAAATAACTCTTATCGGCCAAAAAAAAATATTTCTCTAATAACTGTTATGGAGCAATGTTTTTGCAATAAAACTTTAAACTGTTATGTCCCTGTGAGATAGATAATTTTTAGACAGATCCTTAAAAATGTTTGCAAAATCTTTTTGTATCAATTCACCAAAGTCCAAGGCATACATGTGCTATTGTACTTTAGAATAAACAGTTGTTTAAGGTAAGCTGTGGTGTAGTGCGCGATACCTTTCCGCAGTTCCTGAGTTCGAGCCCAGTTTCTGACCAGCATAAAAAAAAGTTCTAATAGCGGCAGACAATGGCAAACCTGCGATCGCATTCAGCCACGTAAAAACAGCTTCTCATAAAAATGCAAGCGCCGTTTGGAGTCGGCGTAAAACTGTAGGTCCCTGCCCTTTGTGTGAGATCATCAAGGCGTACGCCACAAATCGGAGGAGAAGCTCGGCCAAACGCTAACATATTCAGCCTCATTGCGTACATAAGTCATAAATTAGACTAAATTGTACGCTTCGACAACATTGCAGAAATAAGTAAATGTGCAGAAATAAGTAAACGATGAAAACCGTCGCAAACTTCTAGTGAGATACGGATAATCAAACCGCTATGAAATTTTTACACAATATAGAAGAAGAGATAGCGGAAATTTCTGCATACTGCATTTATATGGGTTTTGTTAAAGCGTGAAGCATATTTTTATAAAAAATAACAAAAAGATTTAGCTTGAAAAACATTCTAAGTAAACGAAACACCAATCATCCGGATGCTCTCGTATTCTAGTTCTATTCGTTTTCTAGTTCTAGTTCATAGTCATTATTTTATAGAATAAATGACGCCAGCATGCTTGAAAACCTTGAAAAATCTGCTGTCGCTATTTTAAATTTTTTACATTTATTTGCTTAATAAATAGATGGAAGTTATTTATAAATTGATAATGCAAAATTTGCGTTTCTATTTAGTTACATGCATATGTATGTCTGCGCAATCAAATATATACACATATGTATGTATATATATATGTACATTTTTAGATACGTATGTAAAGGGTGGTCCATATAGTGCTATCTTGTTAAGGATTAAAAAAAAATAATACATCGCCGAGACGGCTGATAACAAGATTACCGAACTGGGTGTGCAAAAGATTGATTGGGGTGTGCTGAAACCAAATATCGTCCAAGTCCATGTTTTCAATTTTCGACCACATACTTACCTCTGTGGCGTTCACCGCTGGCCAAACGCTGGCATTTCCAGCAGGATTTTCAAAGAAAAATCGCCCAATGATGCCATCGCTCCAAAATCTGCACCAAA
>NW_016205676.1:0-2168 GCF_001687245.7 Rhagoletis zephyria
CTAATGCATGAAAATCCTAACCTCAAAAAAATCACCCGTTACATAGCTACCATATGTTGGCGAAACAGCCACCACCCATTATGAGTTGCGAGCAGCAGCTGTGCGATATAGCGTCGATAAGGTGGCCGATTGCATGCAGGTCTGAATATGTGTATCCCCATGCACAAATTAATGCATTTACAAATGAATACATTTACGTACGCCGATACGAGATTTTGCATCGTCATGCATGTCAGCAACAACATCAACAACCTGGATAGTAATAACGGCGGCAGCGGGAGTAGCAAAAATATTTACGAAAGCTTAAGCGGCTAACAACCTAAACAACAGCGCAATCAACGTTGTCGCATACCTACTACCCGTACAATCAAAACTACAAAGTCCAACAGCTGACGGTTAAGCTGATGCCTAGCGGTTGCCCAACGCTGCATTTGTTGGCGGTATAGCGACCCTTTTTGGCGGAAATTTGGAACTGACTTTAAAGTAATGCTGTTAGCCATGTCTCACAACCAAGCAAACTACCAAAAGGAAAGGCCCAACAAAACCCAAAAATACCTCCGCTGTCCCGTAGGTCAGAGCCACAGCAGCCAGAATTTATAAACATAAGCTTAAACAAACGCACTTATGTATATGTAGCTAAAGTCTATGCTAAGTTAAAAACGACTTCACTCAGACTATTAAATGCCCATTGTAAAGGTCAGGGAATACATATGAGGCCATGAGGGCCAGAACAGCCTGACATTTCAAAAAAAGATGAGGTGTACCTTAAAATGCATCGCTGGAATCGAAACGGTAATAGCCGCAGGCAAACCCTTTTAGTTTTATTTTACTCTTACTTACTTACTTACTTTTGCAGCATCACGTAGGTGCAATGAACTTTTTAGTAAAAGACATTATTTATTTTTTATAGATCCCTATTTCTCATATCACAAAAATTTTTTTTGTACATAGCTAGGCTCCTCTATTAGTGTTGGGCAGTATTGATACCAAAAGTACTCAGAACACGATTCTCAAAAGGATCGGCAGAACCCGATTTTTAAATGTATCGATACTGAGTACTCCAAAGTACTCACTACTCGCAAAATAACTCAAAGGTACTCAGAACTTAAAAGAACTCGAAACTACTCAGTACTTAAAAATACATTGTTCCAATGATGAATAGATCCTTAAAAGTACCTCAGTTTATACATATATACCGGTATTCAGAAATGATTGTACTCAATCTGAAGTTTCAATAGTTTTCAAGTACAATACTTGTGCCCATGTAAAATTTGCCATTCATTTGAGGTTATTTGGGATTAATATTTGAACTTGAACAAAGTGTTGCCAACTTGTGAGATTTCTACACTAAGCATTGAAATGTTACCAACATGTGTACTTTCAAAAATACCCGATCCTTAAAAGTATCGATACTAAAGAACTCGATCATGGAAAGAGCTCGATCGGTCTCAACTCTAATATTCATAGACCTCCCCTAGCTTATAAGTTTTTTTTCACTCTCTCTCTCTCTCTCTCTCTCGGTTTAGTTCTGCTATTCAACTTCGGCATATAAAATTACTTAAATTTGTCGAAGAGAAATTTTGTTCTAAAACAGCTCATCGAATTGCTTACCTCCTTTATTGTTGAGACACTGTTGCGAACTCGTATTATTCATAAGCTTACGTACACATAGCACTAGAAGGTGTTTAGCCGATAATGCAAGCATTTGAATATTTAATTTTTGTCTATTTTTAAAATTTCATATTTAAATCAGTTTTTATTTATTCATTCAAAACATTTTTTTTTTGCTATTTTCTTATTTACATATTTCTTATTGCCACTATGCATGTTTGTACACATTTTATTGCAAAACAAAAAATGATGCAATTTTGTTAACCGATTGCGCCATTTGATACGCTCTTAATTAATGATACGGACGATTGACCGGCTAGAAGGCTGGAGTTCCAGCGAGAGAGTCGCTGGTGTGACTGGTTGCTTGACTGACTCAGTGACTGACTGACTGACTGACTGACTGACTGACTGACTGACTNACTGACTGACTGACTGACTGACTGACTGACTGACTGACTGACTGACTGACTGACTGACTGACTGACTGACTGACTGACTGACTGGCTGGTAGTGCGGCATGCTTATGAGTTAGTCTAACTAAATTATGAATGACTAGC
>NW_016205677.1:0-2168 GCF_001687245.7 Rhagoletis zephyria
AAATCCCCCGCAAATCGGGAATTCTCCACGAGTTGGCTTCCCTGTTCAAGAGTCCCATACACATATACACATACATATTCGTATCGTACTGATATTGAGGCATATGCGTTTTATTTTATTTAAGTTGTTCGCTATGTGTGTACGTCCGACTGCGTTCACCTTGTCCAGTTGTGGGTTTAAACAACCCGGCATTTGTTGAGTCTTGCACATCGGTGCACAATGGGCCATGAGCGGAAAAAATTTTATTTGTGCTAATTGTATTTGCTAGTTATTTATATTAATTATTTATACTACACCCTTTGGGTGATCCGGTTTTACAAGATTTGGCAGCAAATAAAAATTCAAGTTTGAAAGCTAAGCCAATAAATCACGGGACTGAATACATATTTATGTATTTACATTAGGGTGATTGAAAAATATTGATTTTCAAGAATTCCATACCATTTCCACGAAAAGTTGTTTTTTCATAAAATACATGGAAAACTTTGAGCGCTTTGAGCGACCTCTAAATATTTTTTGTTTTCAAAATAAAAAATGTGAGTCTATTTTTTTCGATATAGAATAATCCTAGGGGGTGAGAGCATTAAAATTCCGACTTTACTTATTTTGGACCACTCTAATGTACATACAGTAACGAACAAAAGTATTGGCACAGAATTTTTCGCAATATATGCAAGTTTTTTTATTTTAATTTAATTTCGCTAATTTTATATAAAAATATAGTTAATACTACAACAAAAATCATAACAATAAAATGTCTAAACTCAGGAACATTCAAAAAATTTCCATACCAATTTGTAACTTTCTAATGACGAAAAAAGCTATAGTCAAAATGACAATAAATAACATGTCATATGCCTTCTTTGATAAAAATGAAGTGTTCTGTTATAATCATGCTCGTTTCAGAGCTCTGTCACAAATATAATTTTTTCATACACATACATAAATACATATCGCCGGTTGAGTGGAAGATCGACCTATCTCGGCAGCCAGTTCGAAAACGCCCTTTCTGAGAAAACTTTCAAGAACGCCCTATTTCAGAATTCGGTTCAAAAACGCCCTATATCAACATATTTTCATTTGAGATAGGGCGTTTTTTAACCAAATTCTGGGATACGGCCTTTTTTGATCCAATTCTGATATAGGATGGTGTTCAACGTTTTTTGAAAAAAATTCTGAGAGGCCTTTTTCGAACTGGCTTCCAAAATATCTAGGTCGGTCTTCCACTCAGCCGTCGTTATATACATATATGTACATATGTGCATATATTAGAAAATCTCACAAGTTGTTACATTTGTCGACAAAAACGTTATTTTGGTCGAAAATGGTGGTTCACCTATCTTTACGGTGACCATATTAACCAAAATAAAAAAGGTCGACAAAAACGTTATATTGGTCGAAAATGGTGGTTCACCTATCTTTACGGTGACCATAGTAACCAAAATAAAAAAGGACATTTTTTCAAAATGATTTGGGAATACGTACATACAACTTGTATGATAAAAGTACTTTACCCATATCGTAATTTAAATCAAAATTTTGCCAGTTAATTATATTATTTAATTGTACAAGTTCCCTTGTTGTAGCGAAAAATGAAGCCAAATCCTTTTAAAGGACTTCGCCACCCTTTGCCACTAAAATGCGTTTACCATAATTCATAATGCACGACGAAGCCAGCACACAGTGGTTAAAAATTGGAATTTAATGTTCATAATTCACCGGAGCCTTAATTGTTCAACTAATTTTTACTAAAATCCAAAAAAAAAAAATATTTATTTTGGTGAACATTTTAACATTAAAATTTTATAACATTTCAAAAATTTTTGTAAAATTTTTTTGTTGACGAAAGGCGTCCTTTATTTCGAAAAAAAAATATAAAGTACAGGGGGTTAAAATAAAGGACTGTCCTTTAAAATAAAGGACGGGTGTTCACCGTACCTATCTTTGAAAATGCATTATCTTCAGTTATGTATAAATAACAAGNCAGGGGGTTAAAATAAAGGACTGTCCTTTAAAATAAAGGACGGGTGTTCACCGTACCTATCTTTGAAAATGCATTATCTTCAGTTATGTATAAATAACAAGATTCCATCGCGAAATTGTGTTTATATAAATACTTAACAAGTAAAGAAGTATAAGTTCAGGCGAAACCGAACTTTATATACCCG
>NW_016205678.1:0-2168 GCF_001687245.7 Rhagoletis zephyria
GCGATTTTTATTAAATTACAAAGGTTTATACATTTCAATAGTTAAATTTGAGTTATTGGTGAAATACTGCAGTTAGTTGAGTTGGAACAAATTTTTCTCTTTCTGAACTAACCGTTTACATGGCCGATAGAGATTGTTTCGAAATATATAAGGTACTAGCACAGTACCCGACGTCGTTCGGGGCGAACAAAAAGCCCTGCCTCCTTGTATAAACTCATTCATGTATACCCTACTATAAGTTATGTCCTCACGCCAAAATTTCAAAGTCATGTGACTTATGGTTCCGAAGCTATAGCTAACTTAATAATGCCCCGCATATGGAATGTGCAACGCCCCCTGCCTAACCTGAATCGTTCATAAACTTTGACTTTGACTTTTAACAGGTGGCAGCCCTCCTGCATCTACGTAATTTTAAAATGAAGCCGTTTCAAAACAATTTCTATTGACAGCCATTTTGAAATAATTCATTTAACCCTTCCATGCCCGATGCGGCCTATAGGCAACATTGAAATTTTGGTTTAAAAATCTCAGCGTTTGAAATATTTTTGGAATGTTGTGAATTCCAAAAGCTGAATATCGTGCCATAATTATGAAACCAATTAGTTTTTATAGTCTTTTCGTTGTGATTACTTGTGCGAAACATAAATGCTGCTGAAAATCGTTCCACAACATTTCAAAAAAATACATGTAATAAATTATTTATTTTTTTTATAAAAAAAAGTGTTTAGGTTATAAATGTTTTAAAGCAAATGAAGTCAAAACATCAAATCTTAAATATTGTTTTTAGTTTTTGTGAAAAAATTTATAAACATTTATGAGCAACATATCATAATGACCAAACTAGAAATCATAGATCTTTGAAATTTATACCAAGTCATATCTAAGGCCCAACCAACAGTAATAGATATGCTTTCAAAAAAGTTTTAGCCCCACTCAATTTAAGTCGGGCTGCCCTCTCATAAATAATTTTAATTTACCGTTTTAAGCAAGTGGCAACGCTCTTTAGAAACCTCAAAAATATTTTATAATGGTCAAACTAAAGATTTCTTGTTAGCATTTCGCTTGACTCCCATATTCATTTAACTTTGGTATAATTTTACTAAATTTGATTTTTCAAACAGGTGACAACCCTATTGAAAGTATAGCTATAAACCTTCTTCTCCCCCGAACAACCGTTTCACGCCCACATTTTTGTGGGTCGTGTTCTTGTTACTCTTTCGCTTGACTCTCATATTCATATAACTTTTGTATAATTTAATTAAATTCGACTTTTCAATCATATGGCAACCCTCTTAAAAACGTAGTAATACACCTCTTCTCGGCGAGACGAACGGTTTGATATCCATATTTTAATACTAAGTGTAAGTAGTGTGTTTACTACAAGAGCGTGCAATTGCTGGCTTATGCCGATGACATCGACATCATCGGCAACAAATAGGGACACGAATTTCGATACGATACGATACCATATCGATACTTTTGGCATTCGATACCGATATTTTCTACTCGATAGTTTAAAAACGATATTTTTTGGAATCGAGTACCAGAACCCTAGTATCGTATCGAATGTCATAAACTCACATTACAAGGATAATGTTANAATTAGTTAGGATTGCATGTAGTGGAATTTGACCCCGCGACCTCGCGACCACATCAATCTCTACGTGCTGTTACACAATATGTTAGTGTTTGACCGAGANCCTACGTGCTGTTACACAATATGTTAGATTCTCATCCGATTTGTTGCGCGCGCCTTAATGTTGTGGCACAAAAGGGGTCCCTACAGTTTTATGTCGACTCTGAACGGCGATTTTGTTTTAATGGGAAGCTGTTTTTCATTTTCAAGCTGTGCGCACTGCTAACCATTACACCACAGCGGCCTATAAACGAGACCTATATTTAGATAAATTTTTTTGGATTTTGGTATCGATATTTGGAATATCGAGTCTTTTTATTCCGATATTAATGGGTACCCGATATTTTTAAAGCGATACTTCCTCCTGTCATCAAACAAACAGTCAGCACATTCGCGGCTTGGTACCCACGTCACTGTTGACAGTTACAATTTCGAGAAAGTAGAGAATTTCGTTTACTTGAGAACCAGCATTAATACCGATAATAATGTCAGCATTGAAATCCAACGCAGAATCACTCTTGCCAACAAGTGC
>NW_016205679.1:0-2168 GCF_001687245.7 Rhagoletis zephyria
ACCAAAAGCTCTTATTAGGCGCAGCGAAGTAAGCGGGCATTGACTAGTAATTAAAATAAAGCTGTAAAAAAATCTGTAAAATGTTGCCGAAAAATGTTTCTTACAAATTATTGTCAAACATGAAAAATGAACAACCATTCTTACCATGATAAAAACATAACAAGGTAAAACCGTTGAGAGGCAGTCTGACGTTTGCCAACAATATAATTTTAAAATCAACACTCAAACTCACGCACACATTCTCATTTTCAATCTCAANAAACATGAAAAATGAACAACCATTCTTACCATGATAAAAACATAACAAGGTAAAACCGTTGAGAGGCAGTCTGACGTTTGCCAACAATATAATTTTAAAATCAACACTCAAACTCACGCACACATTCTCATTTTCAATCTCAAACAACAACATTTGTGAACAATTTAATTTTTTTATTTTCAATTTTATATGATTTTAAAATGTTGGCAAACGTCAGAAAAAAATCATGGCCGACGAAATGAGAGAATGAATTTACCTTGTAATGTTTTTATCATGATTCTTACATTGGAATTTGAAAAAAAAAATGTGAAAAAAATCTTTAAGGGCTTTATCAAAAACTTGTTCTTCCAAAATTTTGTCAAACAAAAAAATGAAACTCATACAAAGTAAAAAAAAAACATTTCCGGGCATTTTGTGAAATGAAAACTTTATTTTATAAAAAAATTTTTCAGAAAAATTCAAAAAAAAATACAAATTTTATCAACAAACCTTGCAAACTTATACTGTACAAATTTTTTCTCCTAATTTTTAATATTCTATACGTACATATGTAGTTAAAAAAAAAGTTATGAAAAAATCGTTAAAAATTTGACCCAAAAAAATATTTTTTTTTAAATTTGTATTAAAAAATTGTTCGCACATTTGTTTAAATATTTTTTCCACAAAATTTTGTAAACAATTTATTTATCCAAAATTGTATACATATGAGAAATTTAAAAAACAAAATCAAATTTGAGTGCGAAATTTGTCTTACAAATTTTTGCGAATTTTTTCTTTCTAGACTGATATTCTCTTTTAAGAAATTGAAAAAAAAAACAAAATCAAGTTTGAGTGTGAAATTTGTCTTACAAAATTTTGCGCATTTTTTCCTTTAAGAAATTGAAAAAAATTGCATACAAAAAAAATTTCGTACAATATTTAATCGAATAATTTTTTCTTAAAAACTGCTATCAGAAGAGTTTTCTGCCAAATTCCGTAAAACAAATGTTTTCCCAAAACTATAACTTTCTATAAGTAATTAAAAAGAAATTCTAACTTTTTTCTTTATTTATTTCTTTATTATCTTCTTCTATTTCCTCCGGAAATAAAATAAAAAAATTTTTGACAGAAAAACCAAACTCCCGCTGTTGATACTCACTATTATCTCGATGAAAGCTCGACAACTTTCTGCGTAACAGGCGGTTTTCATCTCAAATTTTCCTATTGTTCTTCGTGGAATTTCTCCACCTTTTTACAGAAGTTTTTCCAGGTAGCTTTCCTAATCTGGTTTTTTCTGCACAAATCCCTACGTTTAAAGAGCTTTTCTGTTCACCAGTTTTGTATGTCCTTGTCTTGTGAAGACTCAAAAGACAGTACTCCCGTATCGCCTTTTACAGTACCTGGCGTAAATACTCCAACTAAATTCCCGATCAAAGTTTCAGCCAGATTCCTGCCATTTGCTGATGTATTCCGAACAATTTCCTGCAGTCTCTTGCAGTACATATCTCGATTTGTTCCCCCTAGATTCTTGTAAGAAACTTATTATCAGGGAATTAGACAGTCTATAATCAGTCAAAATAAATGCACGCTTTGATGGCTATAATGCTACTATGTTCTGCTTTCTTCCCCGTTTTTACAGGCTTTTATTAAGTTTGCGCTGTGTGTAAACAAATTTTACATCCCATTTTTAACCAACTTCCCGATGAGCTACACATTTGAAACTTCAAACGTAGCTCAGAACCCCATTCGTTTATATTTAGAACGTATGTTTCTTTCTACGCGAAACTTCGCCGTTAGTTGGCGTGGGGTTGATTTTTACTTGTTTATTAAATTTTTTTTTAATTACTTGTTTACCATCAAGTCCTCAACTTATGCAGTTACAACTTAAGCTGGGATCACACGATTTGTACATTTGGCTAAAAATTTGTCA
>NW_016205680.1:0-2168 GCF_001687245.7 Rhagoletis zephyria
TTGCTTGAAAAATTTGTGTGTAACTTTTAAACAAATTCAAATTTGAAAACACAAAAATTTCAAATAGGTTAGGAATTCATTTCAGTTTGACATTATAGCCTGTTTCTTATGAGAGCAATGTCAAAATCAATCACACTTTGTTGAATACATTTTGCATGAATCACCCAGCAAATCGGCTGGCTCTTCGATTTCGAAAATTCTCTCACTCCGTGCTGCGCACAACAACAATTGCAAGGTGATTGCCAATCGAAATTTGTGGCATAACCACGGCCTAACTGCACGTCTATACCTGCTATGGACGCTCGCATACGAACTTGTATGGTGATCGAAAAAATTTAATTATAAAACTTATTAAACATACTAATTTTTGTTAATATCAACTAATATAATTTGTTTTGAGGTGTCCAAGTTTGGGTTGAGGTCACTGTATCTCTGATCCAGTACTCCATGAACTTACAGGATTTTACACGAATNCTCCGTGCTGCGCACAACAACAATTGCAAGGTGATTGCCAATCGAAATTTGTGGCATAACCACGGCCTAACTGCACGTCTATACCTGCTATGGACGCTCGCATACGAACTTGTATGGTGATCGAAAAAATTTAATTATAAAACTTATTAAACATACTAATTTTTGTTAATATCAACTAATATAATTTGTTTTGAGGTGTCCAAGTTTGGGTTGAGGTCACTGTATCTCTGATCCAGTACTCCATGAACTTACAGGATTTTACACGAATTTGCAGGAAGTTGAAGGAAAAATGTTCCCGTACTCCAAAATTCTCCAAAATCCTGTAAATGAGAGCGACTTTTGGAGAGTTGTGTAGAGAATGAAGTAGCAAGATTTTACCCGAACTTTTTCTTCTGGTAAAATCATGAAAAGTGTCAAGCAATCACTGGTTGACGTTTTTACAGGAAAAATGNAAATCCTGTAAATGAGAGCGACTTTTGGAAAGTTGTGTAGAGAATGAAGTAACAAGATTTTACCCGAACTTTTTCTTCTGGTAAAATCATGAAAAGTGTCAAGCAATCACTGGTTGACGTTTTTACAGGAAAAATGGTTTTTTTGTTCACGTACTTTATATGTATATGTGTGCCAGTAGGGAATGTTTTTAGCGAAATTCAAATGATTCCTCTTTTTTTTATTTTTTGCGACTTTAGCTTCTCCTGTAAAAAGAAAAATTAGNCGAAAAGTATTGGATCAGAGCTTGTATTTGTAGAAGTGTTTATTACATGTGTATGTTACATATGTACGGCATATATGTATATGTGTGCCAGTAGGGAATGTTTTTAGCGAAATTCAAAAGATTCCTCTTTTTTTTTATTTTTTGCGACTTTAGCTTCTCCTGTAAAAAGAAAAATTAGTTATGGGATTTTGCATTTGACGATATATACCTATTTCATTCCGGCTCCTGATGCACCTCGAATGCCACCTCCATCATCCGTTGCATGGCCCGTGCNCATTTTGCATTTCAGGTGACGATATATACCTATTTCATTCCGGCTCCTGATGCACCTCGAATGCCACCTCCATCATCCGTTGCATGGCCCGTGCTTGCTTGGCTTCACTCATCTTTGCAATTATTGAAGTCATCATTTTTGCAAAGGAATTTAAAGCCGGGCTTCCACTATGTTCTTCTATAGCCAAGCACTTTTTTTAAATAATTCGATAGCTTCGAACAAACTCCTGTCTACGTCGATATTGTTTCCCGCTCGTTTTCTACCCCTTTGTGATGGTCCTGGCAATGGAGAAGACGGCGATACCGATGTGAACAAAGTAGGAGATGGCGATGGCGATGATTGGTGGTGATGGTGTGGGCAAAAGTACCGATTGAGAGGGCGAAGGCACATTGATTGGCGGTGATGGTGAGGGCAGAAGTACTTTATTAGAAGGCGAAGGCGCAAAGAGCGGTGGTGATGGCGAAGGTCGAAGAACTTTTGGAGTAGGCGAAGGCTCACTAATCGTTGGTGCAATTGATTGAGAAGGCAGAAACACTGTTTGGCATGGTGAAGGCATACTGATTGTTGGAGCGGCACATAGCTAGGCGTTGTTTGCAAAACTGGAGAGTCCGTTGTTAAAGTAGATTGCGAAGGTTGAGACGGACAAATGTTTTGTGAGCATCGTAATCTATAAAACAAACAGTTCTTACATTCACATATTAAAAT
>NW_016205681.1:0-2167 GCF_001687245.7 Rhagoletis zephyria
AAAACGTCTCCCTCCTCTTTATCATCTACCAGGGCTTTCTGATGCTCGGATCGCTTCTTTCCCCAGCGACAATTACCCTGATGGTCGTCACGGCGATGAACACCGCCATGAGCATGTCCCTGCCCTTTAGCATCTACTCCAACCTGATCGTCATCGCCGCCTTTACCTTCGTCTGCACCTACTTTGGCAATGATCGAAACAGCCTGAAGATCACCTTTGCCAGCGTCCTCTCGACCGTCTACGCCCTGTTGATGTTGGCCGTGCTGATTGGCACGGCGATTGAGATGGTTAAAGATGGGCTTTTCTCGCCCAATTCGCTCTTCTTTACGGCGATGATTGCCAGCTTTATACTGGCGGCCATTCTTCATCCGCACGAATTTGCCTGCGTCTTTCTCTTTCCCATTTACATGCTTCTGATTCCCAGCATGTACCTGGTGTTGACGATCTATGCGATCACCAATCTGCATGTGGTCTCCTGGGGCACACGGGAGGTCAAGGTGAAGGAGGGAGGAGGAAATTTGAATGAAGATCAGGAAGTTCTTGAAGAGGAAAATGTGACTAAAAAACGAACTTTTAACGCTCGAGGCCTCCTCCAGTACATTGACCCGAGGAGGCAGAAAAGTGTCTCCGGCCTCTTTAGCTGTCTTTGCTGCTCGGTGGGCACCGTAAAAGAAGGAATAGGCAATGGAATGCTCAACTGCAGTTGCTGTAGTTCGGGAGTGGGAACCGCCGGCCCCAATGGAGTCAATGGAGTTGAAAGTTCAGGCGAGCCCTCGAAAGCCTTTGAGGAGATCCGAGAGGAGATCACCTCGCTGAAGACGGTGGTCAACCAGATTACCAGCCAACTGCCAAGCATCTCCATCAGCCTGCCAACAACGGAAAGTTCTGCTGGAGCGTTCAACTTTGGCCTCTCATCACCGACGCCCAATGCTCAAACTTTAGGGATCAGAAACGGCCAATCTGGCCACAAAACGGTCGAATTTCAGGTTGAAGAGGAGGAGGAGGAGGAGGAGGAAACGCCTGAAGAAGAAGAAGAGGAGGAAGAAGAAGTCGTTCCTGAGCCGACAGTTGAATCACTACCTTCCATTGAAAATCCGGAAAATAATATCAGCTCTCAAACAGCAAACCAAAGTACTGCTTCATCAAATGTCCCTCTCTGGATCCTCAACCACCCTCGGCTGCGCACCTTCCGCCGCCGCCCCCTCGCCCCCCGTGAGCACCTCTTTTGGGTGGGCCTCATTGACCGTTACCTCGCTCCAATGAAGCCGGACAAGGCCGAGCAGGCGCGCATCGAGGCGGAGCTGCTCACCCTGCGCAACAAGGCCCTCTTCGCCATGGGCTTCCTCAACGTCCTCGTCGTGCTGGCCTTCTTCATCCTCCAGTCGCACACCGACCTGGTCCTTAAGATTCCCATCAACAGCGACGTCGTGGACGAGGTGACCGGGAAGCCGAAGCTCATTGAGATGCACCCGATCGGATTTTGGCNATTGGTTTCTGGCTGGTCCTCTTCTTTGGCTCCCTCCTCGCTATTCAGTGCGTCGGCATGGTCCTCCACCGGCTGGCGACGTTGACGCAGCTGCTTGCCTATACGACGGTCAACTTTTGGACAAAGAAGGAGGAGAAGTTGGCCAGTCTGGTGAAGCGGATCATCTACAGTAATGCCAATCGACAGCAGAGTAGTGGAATGCTTGAGGAGGTGGAAGAGGAGGAGGAAGTTGAAGAGGAGGATAATTTTGAATCGGAGCCGTCGACCATTAGAGAGGACATTGAGGAGAGAAGAGAAGGTGATGATGGTGATGGTGAAGGTCGTGGTGGTGGTGATGGAGTTAATGGTGAAGTTGTTGGTTGTGGTGATAATCCTGGAGAGCTTTTAATGCGAGCCTCGGAGGAAGATCGTCGTCGTCGTCGCCACCATCACCATCGTCGCCGTCGCTCGACGCACATTCAGATTGATGAGCTCTTCAAGTACGAGGTCAATCAGATTCTCAGTAGAGGTAAGATGAAGGTGTTGAAAAAAAGTATCTAAATTTTAATGATGAGATTTTCATGTTTTTAGAGCCCTCTGTTTTGTCGGACCACCGGAACCACAACAATGTCCTCCACCGACTGAGCACCACCCGACGGCCCATTACGTTGCCCCATTTACAAACTCCTCAGAGGACGAACA
>NW_016205682.1:0-2167 GCF_001687245.7 Rhagoletis zephyria
TAATCAGGCGTCCAGAAGAAGTTGGTTTGGAATACCAGTCAAGTAAAAGGTCGTGGTTTTCTCTATGTACAAAAAACCAGTACAGCATTATCACAACACATCATAACAAGTGGACATACAGCTGATTTCGCAAACACAAAGATTATCGACAAAGAAAGAAGGGAGTGAACCCGATATACACTAGAAAGCCTTAGGATAATGCAAAGAACGAAAAAGACAATGAACAGAAAAGAAGATACGGACAACATTGCGGCCGCTTACATTTCTTTTTTATGATTACAAATAAAAATGTTTATTATTTTAGTATTGACAAAGCTACCACAAAAGATGGTACANTAAAAGATGGTATAGATGCGCTGTATTTAGGTGTTATTCAAAGTTCTTAAACATTGTGAGTTTTTTGTCCTCAAATTGTTGTTTTTATATAATTTTTAATTCCATATATGTATATGTATGTTTGTATGTTATATTCATTAATTTTTGATTACAATGTGTCTTTGTATTTTTGGTTTGTGGCAGATTTAATAAAGCTGGATTGCCCCTGAAGATGCTAAAAATGTTTTAGCGAAACGTTGGGCCAGAAAGTGGAATAATGTAGTTTTATTCGCACTAAAAACATAGATCAGACTAGCCTGGTAACATAATATTTAATAAATTACGAACTGATCGGCACATTTTGCGCCTTTAGCTCTAAATGCTACTCTAAATGTACATTTATCCATATAAAATTCGTCACCTAAATTGCAACTAATTGCAACTCCATTTCTGCATTAATAATCTAAATGCTAAAAGCAACCCTGTGATCTTCAAAAATTTCCACGATTCGAACATGGTTTAATGAGAAAAAGTGGCAACATTGCTTTTCCGCGTATACAGTTGCTAGCTGCGTTTCAATGATCGCGGATCGAGATTTCATTTATTATATTACATTATGTGGATAAAGAAAAGTTACGCAAAATCAACATCGATGTCATGCTGATAGAAATCTCGATCAATTTGTGATCAAATCTGTTTGTTTTGTTTTCTAATTAATTGAGGAAATTTTAATTGACAGCACCGACAAATGAATATATCACAAACAAATTTTCGGTTATGGTTAAAACAATACAAGTTTTTCAATTGAATTTTTGGTTTAAAATTTCTTTTAGCCTTTTCAGTAGGGTTTTATTCACATTATCTTCTCCGTGAGAATTGATCCTGAGAGATCCGGTTCTGAATTAGCGACTGGAACACGGTTGTTTGTCAAAAGCATACGAACTCGCGTAATTATCGTAATATCGCTAATTGCGATAGCATGAACACTGCGAAAAAATATGTTCGAAAGTTCTAAATGTTGCATTTAAAATGCAGCAAAAAGGCTGCATAAAACCCTTTGGAAATTTGGGCAGATTTTAAACAGCGATTTCCAAAATTGTTTCACATAGCTTATAAACAGAGTGAAATAATATAAAGTGATGTAGCTTATTTCAAAGCAAAATTTGAGTTTGTCATTTTCGTTTTTTTTTAAATTTTGGGCATTGACCTTTGGCTTTGTTGCATCCTCTGCCCGATTTCGGCTTAGGTCCTCATCCTGGAGGACTGAAAACATCAGTACTGCAACGTTATGTGTGCTTTTCCACAAGCGGCAAGAATTTCTTGACATGTTTTTTTTTTTTAATTTTTTCTCAAATGAAAAAAAACCTCATAAGTTCTCACTCAAAATGGTTAGCATAAAAGTTAAATGAAAGAAAAAATTATGATAGTAAATTACCGAATAAGTGTACCGAAATAGATTCGTTAGCTTTATATTATTTTANACTCAAAATGGTTAGCATAAAAGTTAAATGAAAGAAAAAATTATGATAGTAAATTACCGAATAAGTGTACCGAAATAGATTCGTTAGCTTTATATTATTTTACTATTCTTTTTGATAAGTCCGCGTCAAAAGGCTGTTTCAATGCAACTAACATTTATTAATATTTAACATCAGCTTATTAATGTTCATAACCTTAATACCCTAATATTAGAAAATATATAGATGTACATTAACATTGAATTACTGTGAAATAACATATGTACATACTCCAATGAATTCAGCAACTTATCTTTTACATATATATGTATGTAACAACTCTGTTATTAGTATTTAGTTGACTTAGCTTTAAGCTTATGCTTATGGTTTAGATT
>NW_016205683.1:0-2167 GCF_001687245.7 Rhagoletis zephyria
TTATGTTATGTTATGCCAAGTACTAAGCTAAACTCCCCTCCACTTAACTTATTCCAATTAATGTTATTTTAGCTCATTCAACTTACATAAACTATCCTTAATTTTATCGGTTGAATTTCAACCGCTGGGCGAACACTAGTAAAAATAAATAGCGTTTGTTTGTTTGTTATATGGAAGCAAACAAGAAAAATTCTGCTTTATACATATTTCATTGAATTTATTGATTTGATCCGAGTGCCCCACTTGAAATCAAGTTTTTTTTTTTTCTAATGCAAATTTCAATTTGCAAAGTTTTTATTGACATTGAATTTGTAAGCCCGCATGTTAGTCACCTGCTGCCGTCCCCAGTGACTTGGCAGAGCAGCAACTGAACTCAAGTCTCAGTACAGTCGGCGTTCGTACAGCAATTTGGCATGCATTACACGCATAAATTTCCATGCATAAAATATTTTTGGCACCCGATTGAATTTATATCAAATCGAAAAAAATTAAAAAAGAATGCTTAAGTGTGTGATTTACGCTTCTGATTAAAAAAGAAAAATAAATGTTGTACAAGAAGAATTATGAGAGCCGTAAACAATACAAAAAAATGTTTTAATTCTCATGCGACTAACTGAATTGCTTACCAAATTTTTTAATTTTCTTATACATAAATTTTCAAGTACATACTATTTTTTTTTCGCCATGCCTTCCTAATAGTTTTTCTTTCCTCACACGTGCGTTTATGGATGTGGCAGTTCACATAGATTCACCTAAAAAATTTTGATTGTTGTTTGGAATTTTTAGAAAAGAAAAGGTAAATTAAAATTGTTGTTGGGATGTTCTCCTAATGTGTAACGATGAATGGATTTTTTCTTAGATCTGTGAAAATGCCACGAGGAAAATTACTCCGGAGGAAAAAGGACAAATTAAGATCTCAGACCTTGATCTGTCATTTCTTAAAATTGTGCGAGTCCTATAGTAAAAACACGAGATACGACAGAAACACAAAAATAAGTCCAAGGCAAATAAGAGAGAGATTATTAGATTGGCTGCTAAAGAAAAACGTATGTCGACAGAAATTGTGCGAAAACTTAATTTGCCAATAAAGAGTAGACGTGTCCGACAAATATTACAGTCATCTGACCACGTGGTCTTTACAAAACGTCTTAAGAAACCCCCATTAACTGACGCTAATAAAGCCAAACGACTGCAATTCGCGGAAGAGCATATTCAGTGGCGCGAAGAGTGGTCAAAAGTCCTATTCAGCGACAAAAAACGATTTAATTTAGATGGGCCGGATGGATTTAAATATTATTGGCATGACAAACGATTTGAAAAAGAAATTTCCATGAGCCGAGCGTCATCAGGTGGGGGAACAATGGTGTGGGCTGGGTTTTGCTCTAATGGGACCACAGAAATTGCTTGGGTTCCAGCAAAAATGAACTCCTCCATCTACTGTGATTTGTTGGAAACCATGATGATAGAGAGAGCAGAAGAGTTAATTGGACTTGGCTTTATTTTTCAGCAAGATAACGCCGCTATTCACTCTTCTAGGGAGACAAAGGAGTTTTTTAGGCAAAAAAAAATTACAGTTCTCGGCTGGCCCGCTCGTAGTCCAGACCTTAACCCCATTGAAAACCTTTGGGGTGTCCTGTCAAGAGGTGTCTATGCTAACGGGCGACAATTTAACACAGTTAAGTACCTGAAAGTCGCGATTAAAGAGGCCTGGGCTGCAATACCAGTCCTTTCTATGCCGAAAAGATTGATTCAAGTTTTAAAACGCAATGGAAAGTGGACAAATTACTAAAAAAAAAAATGTGAGTTAAAACGCTATTGATTTGTTTTGTTTTGCAATTGAGTTTATGTGATTTGCCAGCCAAGAAGCATTAAAATAAAAATAAAATTTCTAAAACTTGAAAACGCTTGATTTTAATCTTAATATTTTTGCTCACCTAATAGTAAGTATTTGTAAGTATTATTACTTCGTCCTAACTTAAAACGAAGTATACAATTTTTAGGAAAAACAATTGAGTTTATGGGAATTGCCACCAGTTTATTGGCAGTGTTTTTTGTATGAATTTTTTAACTTTCATTTAAAAAGGGAGGAGGTTATCAGTTCGTCGGAATATTTTTTCCTTTTTTTTTTTTGTATGTTACCGCATAACTTTGGACCACGTCAACCGAT
>NW_016205684.1:0-2167 GCF_001687245.7 Rhagoletis zephyria
AGCAAAAAATTCTCATCGCTATGTAATTGGCACTTTTGCCATCATTAGACAAAAAATCATTACCCAGTGCTCGGTGCTTAGCTTTTTTATGGCAAATCGATGCCTTTTTAATGGCGTTAGAACTTGCGGTGCTCAATGGTGGAAGGCCGACAACAGTCAGTCAGTCATCACTTCCCAGGTGAGTGACTATTAGGTAATGTAAAAAAATGTAGATACTTTCAATTTAAGCCCCCAAACATGAGAGTCAAACAACACAAAAAATTGCTCAGTTCTACTGTTTTTCCAGTAAAAGTTGTAGCACAATGAGCACAATAAATGATGTTGAATCAAAATATTAGCTAAACTGCTAACAAATTAAAAGAAATCGTGTTAACTTACTCGCACACAGTGTTATTATTTGCCAAAATTGCTTTATAACAATAAGTTATTTATTTAGTATTAGAGGTATAAATATATACATATCCACAAATTACTTACTTTACATCGCTCAACAAAATTTTGGTAAAAACTTAATTCTTTTCTCGATTTAGCTAAATTTTCCGAATAACTTTTAATTTGATTATCTAAACACCAACTATCAACAACTTAATTACGCCTATTAAATATAAGTAGTACTCTACATGCGTTCATAGATTTAAAATAATTGAAATCATTAAAGTTTTATGTATGTACATTAGGGTGGTCCTTAAAAATATCAACATCGAAATTTCGCATGGGGCAACCCTTTATTTTGTTCTACGTACATCATATTTTTAAAGATCACTACCAAAGTTTTAAAAATTTTAATTGTTTTTAAATCGCAAATAATCACTTTGACTCGAAATCTAATAAATTTGACATATTATTAAAACTTATTCGTATTAATTCATAAACTCGACCCCTATTTTTTATTTTTGAAATTTCCGTGTATTCCCTATGATGTCTATATTTTAAAGGATCGTATGTTACATTTTTTTTTTACGAAATTCACTTTTTGATGCAACAACCCATAACGTATCACCTGTTCAAATATTACGGTTTAAATCCCTATAGCAACTCCAAAAATTTACTGTGAATTTTATCGTATGTGACAATGCATTTTTTCTTGTGGGCGAAATTAACGTATGTGCTAAGAAATTAGAACGTACAAACAAAAATTGTGTGTTTACTTATATTTCTCAATTATCTCTGCAAATCTAAACTCAGAAAAATCAGAGAAAATACAAAAAAACACTTTCCTGCCAAATTTGGCTTTTGTAACATACGATAATTTTGCGAGGAGGGGTCGGGTATTTCTTGCAATTTTTCCTTTACATAAAATATTATACAGGGTGCATAATATTTTGTGTATTTTGAACTAAGCTCGTGCTTAGAGCTGATGTTTGTTATGATAAGCGAATATTATTACTTTTTGCTGTCACGCGCCACTCGTTAAATTTGCAAATAGCATTTGAATTGTGATTTAGTAGTTCTGCGTAATTATTAGGTATGAAAGTATGCTATTACACAATTTATTATTTTTCTAACAAAGAGATACCTAAAAGTTCATTTTTTTGCTATAATTCATTAGAAGTGTACATATGTAAAAGCGAATTAACTTTTACTAACACGGTTTGCCCTTCAGGTAAACTTCTCCCAAGAAAAAGCTGCTCATGAAAAAACACTTGTAAGGTGGATAGCCTCGGCCATATACTAAACAAAAAGAGAGCGCCCAATATTCATTGTTAACAATATTGATAAGGCATACTACATGCAAATGTATGCACATGTAGACTTCTTTTCCTAAGGGCACATTCGTTATTTAAATATTTTTTAACAGGATTTCAAATATTTAATCAACCTAAGTTTTGGCTTTATATTCTATTTTTTTCGATATCGTATTATAACCATTAAAAAATTTCCACGATTAAGCTGTTATACATTTTAGTATGTTTGGTATTTTTCTCTTAATAATTTCAATACACATTTTTTCAAATGCTTTTCTTACCTTGGCAATGATGCTCCAGTTACTTTGTGCAAGCGGAATAGCTCAACATATTGTGGCAATTGCACTGATTGCGCTAACCAGTCTGTCGTTTGTTCCATAGTCCAGTTATGTACCTATACCCAAAAACCGTATATATGTATGTATACCATTTGTATACTAAAACCCAGAAAAAATTATATCTTCAACTTACCTCCGAACGTA
>NW_016205685.1:0-2167 GCF_001687245.7 Rhagoletis zephyria
TCAAGCTAAATAAAAATTGTTGAATGTAAGAAATTTTTGCTACATTTTTTTTTTATTTTTTAATTCTTGGTAAAGGGCGTTTTGATAATTTTTTGAAGTAATTCATTGAAGATGGCAGTTAGAGGGTTAAGCAGTTCTTCAAGCAGACCATTTTCCAGGGGTCACCAAATATGAAAAATCATCCGAAGTAACGTGAATTGCAGTGAAACTCGTACAGTTTCAGTTTAATAGATTTTGTTGCAGTAAGAACTAATTTTTATTAAAAATTAATAAAAATTAAATAATACAAAATATTTAAAAAAAAAATTACTGTATGAACCTACAAAAGAATAGGTACTCTTTCGATCGGCAATATAAAATTTATTATATTGCAAGACTTGCGCCAAAATATTTCGGACCTATATACCACCAAAAATTTAGTTTTTTTTATAAATAAAAAAGCTTGAAAAATATTTTTTCTAAAAAATCAACTCAAATGATAGAAGAGTTTAATCTTGAAAGCTCTGCATGAAAATGTTTAAAACTTTATCAAAGGAATCAAAATAATTAGATATTTGAAGGTATTTTCAATTCGTTCTAGCTCACGCAAATCTTTGGCGTAAGTCTTAGAATATAATTAATTTTTTAGTTCTTTTTGGTGATGCACCCTAGTGTACATGTGTTGGAACCTACATACAGTGTTTCAAACAAGCGTTGAAATGTTTTTTTTTTAATATTCAAAATAATTACCAATTTAATTTTTTGTTTTTGTAATTTATGGAAAAACGTACAAAAAACGATCAGCAAACAAATTATTAAAAAGCAATTCGAATTTTTAGTCACTTGAATATTGCACTTTATTATACTAAAACTTTATGGGCTGCTTAAACNGATTTTCTCTAAATTTTTTTATTAATTTTTAAACTTTGATTTACATGGTTCTAGTTATTGAATGAACAACATTTTTATAAAAAATTAAAAAAAAATTTAACTTGAAAAACATTGTTAATACATATTTGTCAAGAATCACCATGTGATTGCTTGTTTGAGTCACTGTACCTAGTTGTAGTAAAATTTAGCAAGCTTTTTTTCCTAAACAATGTTTACACTTTGACTCCTAAAGTGAAAGGATTAAAATTATCCACAAAGGTGATAAACAGAGAATTGCATTGGAGTTGTCAAACAATTTTTTTCTCTGTGACACTGTATTATTCGTACTTTTCTGAAACTCAAATAAAAAGATAACATGATAACAAATCGAGTTTTATTTTACATTTATTATCATACAGTTTAAATCCAAAAACAAAAAAAAACCTGCAAAAAACTAATTTTTATTAGCTTCAATTTTACGTTTTTATAAGCACGAAAAGATTTTAACCAAAAAACGCTGCTGTCTGACTACTCTGCTGCAATGTGCTACTCAGACTGAAATCTTTTAATAAACATAAGATAATACAGGCCGATATTCGTCCGCAAAGAGCGCTCAAGGACATGCGCAGCAAAACTTTATTTTACGAATTTCATTCATAAACAATTTGGCGCGTTGCTATCCGTTGCTCTTCGGCGCTGACTGCACGCCTCTCTGTAAGAAACTCAAATTCGCTCACGAAACGTGTTTAGCACGTGCTGTCGCACAATTCGATTACAATAACAAAATTACACTTGCTCTACGAACTTAATTGGATCAACACCACGTGATACTGATGCTGCTGGCGCGATTTTCCACCCACTGCACCGCCGCCTCCACCTACACATATCCTACCACACACTCTGCCCCACCTTAACTTCGCATGAATCTCACTGGTGAAGCAGCAACTTTCGCTTGGCGTTTGCCGCAGCGCAGCATAGCCCCACCCATTGGTTTGGTGTTTTGTTTTTATTTTCATGCTTGCTTCGTTTCGTTGTTTTGATTTTTGCATCTTTGTTTCGTGTTTATTTAGTTTTTGATTTTTTTTTCACTTCGCAAGCGAATCGTCCATCCGAGGGTTGCGTACCATTCGTTCTCGTTGGAATATGCGAATGCAAAATTACATACATATATCTTTTGGCTGTTTATCCTTTTGTTGTTATTGCTCTTGTTGTTGTTGTGTGCTATTGTGTTTTAACGGTATTCGCCCCTATAACTATGCGGGCATCCTGCTGCTGCTGCTAAGTGGCTGCCTGCCACTGTGTCTTCATACCCATTCGC
>NW_016205686.1:0-2167 GCF_001687245.7 Rhagoletis zephyria
ACAATGGATCCTAAGTTTAATTTTAATCTTCACATTAATGTGACAGTCAGCGAGGCTAAAGGTGCACTTGCATTTGTTAAACGATGGTCAAAAGAATTTAGTGACCTTTATATCACTAAAACCTGNTGTTCATCCCTCTTCTTATACAATAGGTAACCATAACCTGGAACAGGTATACAATTTTGTGGACCTTGGTATCACAATGGATCCTAAGTTTAATTTTAATCTTCACATTAATGTGACAGTCAGCGAGGCTAAAGGTGCACTTGCATTTGTTAAACGATGGTCAAAAGAATTTAGTGACCTTTATATCACTAAAACCTGTTACAACATTAGTTAGACCGATTCTGGAATACGGTTCGGTGGTTTGGAATCCAAGGTATCAAATTTACTCAGACAAGATGGAATGAATTCAAAAACAATTCCTACTTTTTGCTTTAAGCAATTTCCGTTGGGATTTTCAATATAACCTTCCGCCTTATACGAGCCGATTAAAACTTATTAATCTTCCTACACTTGCCAGTCGCAGGCAAATGCTTGGTACAATTTTTATAGTTAAATTACACTGTGAGACAAATGGTAGGGGTCAGTGATCGGGAAGGGTTCAAACTACCGGGGAAAGTTATATCGGTAAAAAAGAAGTTATATATGAACAGACTAAAGAAATTGTAATTTTTAATTTTTTTTAAATTTGGTTGAGCAAAATCGGACTAGTGGTTCTCGAGTTATGTCAAAAAAAGACCACCAAAGGTGACAATTTCCCCTATATGATAGTTATATATATATATCGATTCCTAGACGTGACCCAGCGAAACGCCGGGACACGTATAACTTGTTTTTGACCGATATAACATTTCCCGTTGGTTTCATCCCATCCCGATTTTGACTGTCGCATAGGGTTACTGACAGGCTCAATTCCAAGTCCGCTTCTTCTGGGTGAAGTTAGCCTTAATGTTCCCTCCCGGGTATCAAGACACTTTTGTCCCCTATTTTTGAAAGCTTGTAAAACAAATTTTGAATTGCATGACCCATTCCGTTGCTTATGCCAGGATTTTAACTCTCATTCCAGCACATTTGATATATCAGATCCGCTTTTCAGTATTAAGAAAGCGGTACTCTCCTCTCTCAATAAATGAATTATTAACATAAAGACATAAAATAAGCTGATGAATTTAGATCTGTAAATGAATTATTAACATAAAGACATAAAATCAGCTGATGAATTCAGATCTGTAGCTGAACAGTTTTAGATCTCGACACTTAACAAATTCCTGCCTATCGTGACTCGGCGCAAAAATTGAAAATACTGGTTCCGTACGTCATGCGGACTGCGCCCCTCGTGCGGATGGGCGGGAATGGAGGGTAAAAACCGTTGGGGATTTTTATTATTTTTACTTTTAGGTTAAGTAATACCTTTCATACCCCTAATCGGTGGGACCATTTTTCACGGTATGACTTATGTAGGAACTGCATTCCGTCATAATCGCTTACGCTTCACGCCTGATTTCCCTGGAATTTTGTTTTTCTCATTATTTTATTTTATGTGTCTTGAAAATATTTTTTATTATAAGAAAATATTGAAATTGGATTTCATTTGGGTTAACGAAAACGACAACTCTGAAAAAATATCAACAAATTGTCAAATAAGCATATTAACATTTTTTGTTTTGTCTATCTGGATTACTGTACACTGTGCTTTTCTCCAGGCTAGATGCGAAGATGGCGTTAAAATTTTCTGCAATAATTCAGTTTTTTCTAGATTTTTTAATCGACGCTTTTTCTTGTTTGTTTATTTATTTTTAGTAACAGAGCTAGACTCCCACTACCTTAAGTATTTTCCATCAGTCTTTTCAGCGTATGTATTGCCTTGCATTTTGCTAAAGGTCTTCATATGTTAACGCGCGTTAAATCCGAAGAGTTACTCAGTGAGCTTCACATCACGTTGAAACGTCTGTACTGAACATTTATCCAGTTCACTCTTCCACTCGAACAGTTGGGCCGTGTATACATCGCATTACATCGACTTTGGTGATGCAATTGGAACCTGTATTCTTCGCTTCATATGCGGAATAAACGTGGAGGAAAACTTGTCGGAGCCAAATTTGCTTTAGTATCGGGATTCGATACGAGTATTTGTTTTTCGATACCTACTCAGTACTTGGTTCAA
>NW_016205687.1:0-2167 GCF_001687245.7 Rhagoletis zephyria
ACTTGGGAGCAGAGGGCTTTGAGCTGTCGAGCAGATCAAGTTGAAGCGCTGCTCCTGATGAACCTAAAAGTAGCTCCTTTCCAGCATGATTCTTCGCATCTTCAACTTTCAGCTTGTAGCCAACTTTGGTCAGGTTTATAAAGCAGTTTGGAATCTCATGGTGCCTTGGTATGATTTCATTCCAAATGCAGCCCCGAGCTATACACTTGCTTTCGTTGTCGAGATCATCATCTGAGTTGAGATTGAAAGTTTATGTCTTGGAAAAATCAACTTTGGTGTACAACTTACAATCAAGACGACAGTCAATTCGCGGTGAGTTTGTGACAGCATCAGCGTGAACATTAGTGCACAGAAAGAGTACAGTGCTGACGACAACTAAAAAGATGGCCCTACAAAGGCGAAACGGTTTCATATTCAAACCGTTTTCATGGAAAGCAAAAAAACCAGGCAGTTGACAACAGCAGCAGCAGCGGCGGCAAAAACTCTGCAGGACCACTTATATGCCCAAACATCGGTTGTTGATTAGGTCTTCTCAAGTCTAGAGTACTTAACTTATTGGCGTTAAGTTTATCACTATCTGGTTTGTTCCACTCAAGAGGATACACCAACAAACAGAAAAATGTGAGGTTACCGGTAATACTTTTCCATTGTCTTAGTCAGCAACACCGGTAATGCACTTATCATCACCTTCATCGTCGTCGTCATCATAGTGCAGCACTTATGACCTATTATTTGCTGATTGATAGATGATCTATCTTGAAATTAAGTTTCTAAACGTTTTATTTTCATGTAGAAGCAGTCATTGGACAAATTCATTCATTCAGTCATTCCTCAAAGTAATTAGACTTTGTAAATGCTTTTATCACACCGCTTCAATTAGTGCTCCTAATCACTACAGGCAACACTACTTGGACAAAATCCAAGTTAATTGATTTATGCCACAGCCGCTGCTGCTGCTGCCTAGTTGCTCCCCAACTGCCACCTTTGCATAATTTGAGAAGGGGCACCTGCTTTAAAACCCATCCAAATCATGGTGAAACAATGTTAAATAAAAAAAATCTTTGTCATGTGGAGCGCACATGTCCGCCAACATCACCTGAATCAACAGTCAGTTTACTTCAGTCAGAGTCTGATGATTAGGCGGTAGCGGTGGTGGTGGTGGTGATCGTGTCGGAAAGCTGGTGCAGACGTGCGCCACGCATTTCAGCGAATGTGTGTGGCGATNGTGAGTGACAGTTCGCTCACGCGGGACAGATTAGCCATCCACGTTGTCTTCGACTGCTGCTGCTGATTACCACCAACATTTGTCTCTCTCTCTCTCCCTCGTTATCAGCCTCCTAGTTGTGGCAGACGGACTAGACACAACTGTTACCATTTCCTCATCCCATCATTTAGCAGTGGCTGGCAGTTGATAGCACAGAGACAGAGTACACATGATTTGTTGTCACTTGAGCTGCAGAGTTCGCTTCGTACGCACACACAGACATCACCGCGCCGAGAATCTGCTGCTGTTCTTTTCTATACGCTTTATCAAGTTGGAATATTAAAGTTTTTGCAAATTAATAAATCAACAACGGTGAGGAATAAATAATAACAAGTCGGTCGGAAGCGCAAAACAAAATATGATAAGCCTAAATCAAAGTGAATGGGACGAAGAATCTGTACTGGCACTACTTGCGACGGATGAGCAATTGAAGGCAGCTGGTGTATAGTATTTGCACATGTGATGAAGATGAAGATGGTGAAGATGGGCGCATCTTTTCCAATCTCTCCTCCGGAACACACCTAGGCAACCGCCTTTTCAGCCTTTTTGCTATCCATACTGTGAATTTTTCTAGTGTTAGCGAGCAGTGATAAAAACAAAGTTGAATGTACTCACTTGTACTTGATGCAGCGGTAGCCTTGGAAGGCTTGAGCTCCGAAATTGGTGAAATGACAAGCAAAGAGCAGCATGTTTCGTGGCTGAACACGAATGGCGAAGCGCATGAAAAGGGCCGAGTACAGGATTAAAGCTATTGTGTGAATGAAGAGAAGGGAAAAAGTAGGTTAGAAAAAAGAAAAACAAAAAATGTTTTGTTTGTTTACAAACCTGCAGTCATACGTGGACTAATGTAGCTGGGGTCCTTTTTGAAATCGGCGATCGCCGCAATTGGAATGCCCCAGTTCG
>NW_016205688.1:0-2167 GCF_001687245.7 Rhagoletis zephyria
AGCTGTCACAACGTACAACACCTTTCATTATTGCATCATGTACTAAACCGACTGGTTCCAAGATTTTTGTGCTGCGAATACTGCAACGATATCATCAAAGTCGAGCTCCGAAATGAATAAGTAGCTTTTCCCCCATATATATACGGAGTTGGTTTTTGCTCAATTTCATCTTGGAGATGGAAATTTTAGTTGTGCAATTTGTTACCTTTATAGACAGGTATAAACGTAGTATAATTTCTGAATTGATGAGGCGCACAGTGGTCGGAGAAGCCATGTTTTATGCGAAAAGTCCGAAGGGCTGTTGGGATTATAATAAAACTACAGGATCGTAGTATTTTTATAATGCTAAATCAGAGTACGCCATACAATTTTTAGTTTGACATTTGACAGCTGTCAAATCTACTGCCAATTTCTTTAGGTTTTTAGGCACGCTACTCACAAGTTTGACGTCAAATTGGAACTTTGAGAGTTGACAGCTGTCAAATGGACTGTTGATATTTCTAAAAATAAGACAACCTTTTCAAAAATGTCCCTGATTAGGTTTTTAGATATGCTGATCACGAATTTTATGTCAAATTAAAATTTTGAGAGTTGATAGCTGTCAAATGGAATGTTAATTTTCCTAAAATAAGAAAATATTATTTTAAATGCTACTGATAAGGGTTTTAGACGCTGGAGTTACGAATTTCACCTCAAATTAACTGTAGAACGGGCTGTCAATTTCCCTAGAGATATCGAAAATTTTTCAATTCAAATTCAACATACTAGGTTGTAAGGCTCACTGACCTCGAGTTCTATGTCACATTCACAATATTTCAGTTAACATCTGTTATTTTCAGTTGAGTAAAAATATATTTGTTTAGCAAAATTAATGATTTATTGTATTCATGCGAATACATTTCGATGGCTGAGTGGAAGATGGACCTATCTCGAAAACGCCTTATCTCGGAAAATTTGTCAACAACGCCCTATTTCAAAATTTGGTAGAAGAACGCCCTATTGTAGAATTGATTTATCGCCGTTTTCGTGTTACTGTAAATTACCGTTATATGGTAGGTGCCGCACGGCGTGCTTTTTGAGCATTCCATACGAATTAATCGAAGCGCTGTCGACAAAAACAACATTTTGATATGAAACAAAATGGTTTTGAAAGCTAATATTATTTCTTTTCACGGAAAAATTGAAACAAAATGGTTTTGAAAGCTAATATTATTTCTTTTCACGGAAAAATACTACCACTGACCCACAATTACTCCCTGACCTTGAAAAAATTGCTCAAATATAGTATTCTTCAAAAAACATGCAAAATCCCCCGAATTTGTTCCAAGCAAAATTTTGTTGTATGTTTTATTACACTAATTATATAGATTTTGAGACGAAAAACACGATTCCACTGTTTAGGAAACGAAAAAAAATTTTAACACTCGATCAACTCGGTGCTCCACGAGTTTAATAAAAAGCGATTGGCCTCATGATTTTGTTATAACTTTGTAACTAATAATTAGGGTGGCCAGATGCGCTTAATTAATCAGTACATGTGCAGATTTTGATTGAATGGGCTACAATTTTTTTTTTTAATTTTCTCAATTTTTATAAATTTTCTAGAAAGTTTGAGACTTCAACCACATGTATTTTGTTATAGAATTAACTATATTTTTATAAAAAATTTAAATTAAGTAAGGAAAGAAAAAATTTTCAAAACCTGTCAATCATTTTATTACTATTTTCCTGAGCACAACTGTACATACATACGTAGTACCTTTGACTTGTTTTAAAGTAATGAATTTTTATATTGATAATACTATATGTATTTAAAAGTCTATTAGTTATTTTTTGTTAAATTAATGCGCTGTTATTTGGTTGTTATATTGTTAATAATAAAAAATACGCTTAAAAATTAGCTGATTTTTATGGTTTTGTACTGATTTTTGATCCCAACTAATTATGTCACTATAATATCTGGCCACCCTACTAATAATACATAGATTCGCGCTTACACATATGAGTAGTCCACTTGCAAACTGCGCTATTTAAATTTTTTTCGATGTTTAGTTTTTGGTGAGTAAATTACCAGTATTTAAAACGGTTTCATGTCCACTAACAACACAGTGCAAAATCTTTCTGTATTCTGAAAAATAGCATCAAATGTTAATACTCTTGCAATAGT